>NC_068357.1:98732816-98832816 GCF_020536995.1 Dreissena polymorpha
GTTAAACAACTAAAAACGTTATTGACATACATTTTATCCTGTTTCAGGCCAGAATATTCGACTAGTAAATGGGTCCATGCCTATCCAGGGGCGTCTCGAGGTTTTCTACAACAACACATGGGGAACTGTATGTGATGACGGCTTCACTAGTTTAGAAGCAAAAGTTGTGTGTCGCATGCTGCGATTCACCGGGTTTGTAACATTATTATGTAGATTACAAACGGTACCTGATAAGCTTGTTTTCATCTAACCTAAGCAGGAATTGTTTATGGTGAGTGATTATGGTAGGTGGTTCTCCGGCATGCGTCGTCGTGTGTCATGTGTTGTGTGTCGTCAACAATTTTCTTTTACCAAAACATTTTTTATAAACAGTCTTAATAGTTGTTTAGATCGTCCCGGTATAGCTCAACATAGGTGTTAGAAGAAAAATTGCTACTAACAAGGTCCAGAAATTTAATAGTGTATGGTAGTCCCCTACAAAGTTTGTTTAATTCATCCTCCCGTGTTCAATGTTTGATGTATGTAGTAAAAACGTCAACAAAATCTACAAGCTCAAGTTTTGATATTGGTTATGCAACATGTAGTCCTCTACCAAAATAGTTCAAATCATGGCCTAGTGTCAAAAATTGGCCTTACCAACCATGGCGGTAACTAATTGTCGTTATTGGTTTATATTGAATATGGCGAAAGTTAAGTAGGGTGTTATTCAACATCATAGGATGGCCATGTACCAACTTTGTAAAGAACGTAATTCCCTTATATATGTATACACAATAATATATTATTCTCCTTAATTATAAAATTTAGAGCCTTGATGTTTGTTATTAAGCAACGTACATAAGAGCTGTTCAAGTGTATTTAAAGTTTGTACCTGGAATCAGAACTTGCAGCTGACTAGTGGTCACATGTTACATTAAAAATTCAATAAGCCAATTAACTCTTTAAATCTTTTCTGGTTTATGTGAAACATAATAAAGTGGTATTTTACCGCATGTTTTCGAATCTTTACAATGATGTTTAAATTTGCAGGCTCTTGGGTTTCAGTAGCTAGCCTTAAAGAATTTACTGGGTAGTTTCGCTCTAACATCTCAATATGAATTACGATGAGCGATTAGGGAAAATAGCATTCCTTTAAAGTAGCTATTTTCATGTGTAAAAAGATCAGCTTGTGGCTCTAGAAATACGTGTTTTTATCATTGGATTGGTATTAGAATTTGAAGACTGAAACCATTGCCAGACTAACATAAGACCAGAAGTACACTAGCACTGACTGGTCTTTGCGTTTTAATGTTAGAAGTTGTAACCTGACACCATCCACGAAACATTTTGTGGGGATTTGTCAATGTCTTTCAATTTATTCGACCATTATTTTCAACACTGACACTGTGCTTCAATAACGTAGATAACATTTTTGAAAAGAAAACTCAAAATGAGCATAAATGTAAACTGTAAGTCAACACAAATATACTGCACTGACAGAAAATCAAAAGAATTAAACCAAATAACACTTAATTATGTGTTCAATCAACATACTATCCCGATACCAAAAGTTCGGTCAGATGGACATGTTCTAACTCTCACACTGACCTTACATATTTGGGATTCTTTAATACATAGTAATTGAATAATTGATTATAACTGCAGTAAAAACCAAGTTTGAATGTCTTTCTACTATCACTTTCAACATACATCGATTTAATCCATAAATGTATTGATCAAAGACTGAATTTACTTATCACGGGCTCATACTTGTAGAGGAAAACACACGCGCTTGACTACATAGTCCCATTGATTATCTGTAAAACCGTAGAAAAAGGATAGGAAAGGTTGCTATAAATTCGTGCCTCCTGTTTTAATCTCTCACAATGATCCGCATTAAGAATGTGGAACCAGACTGTCTAAGAATTTCAGATACATAAAGTCCGACTTTTAACATTTATTTGAAATTGAGTAACACTATTACAATTGAAGCTTGATTTGTGGATGCTTTTATTTCAATTATTACACTCTTGGTAGAAACCTGTTCGCAGCCGCAGCCTTAAATAGTGCCGCTTATGGACAGGGTACTGGCCCTATATGGCTGGATGACGTGGCTTGCAACGGTACCGAGTCGTATTTGTCCAACTGCCGGACAAGAAACTGGGGCGAGCACAACTGTGGTCATAACGAAGATGTCGGAGTAGATTGTCGAAGTAAGCATTGTAAAGTAGCATTATGTTTTCTTAAACCGGCGAAAAATGATGATATAACCTGTTTTAAATCATTATAGTAATTGAAACTATTCACATTGTGTTGAACATGCTTATCGTACCACTCAGCTGTCTTTTGTATAAGTATATTCATAGAATTAATATGCATTGTTATCTGAAGTAAAATTACTAACATGAAATAGTATAAAATATATAATTAAATCGATATAATTCGACAACAGCAATTAACTCTAACAATTCATATATAAAGCTGATGTGTAATTGCTATGGTACGTTTCTCAAAATGTTTTCTGTCCACCACATATTACCCACATACTTTGCAGATAAGAAACACACGAGGGCAATGAAAAAAAACACTAAAACTAACGTAGATTATTATAACTTTAGTATTCATACACTTTTTTGTTTATGTATTTCTGTCTTAATTAAACAGTGTTTAGATGTGAATATATCTCCAATTTTATGTTGCTTAGACAATAACAATAATGGCACCATTTAGAGAATGATGATATTAAAATTATACTACCATCATTTCAATGACTAATTACGGGCTTATATTTACTTTAATAAATACGTTTTCCCGCATTTTCGCATTGACGACGCATTTTGGTTGGATAATATACCCATGTGACATTTTTGTAATTTCATAATGAACTAACTTCTAATGCAAATGAAAATACATCTTACCGTAGTACGTTTGTCAACAAGTTTGCGCGAATCTTAACGACGTGGCTTTTCATTCGTTAAGCGCATAATGACCTCATAGTTTTGAGCGAATTTCAACGATATGACGTTCAAAGAAATGAAACCAAACACATTTGAAAAACTAATTTCTTACGCGATTAAAGAGACGTCCGTTGTGGATTTTAGATTGTAAAAATTATAGTTAATGTCTGTTTTGTGTCTTTATTACGTTTCATAAAATTGAGCGATTTTTTTCCGACAGTTCATACAACGAAATGTTTAATTCAAAAGTATAGCAAGACACACAAAACCAAACAATGCACATGTTTGTTTCAAGCACATAAGGCCTATACAGTATTTATTGTAACGATGAGACATTATTTGGTCATACAGTTAAAACCTCATATAACCTGTTTAATACAACATTAAAAAACTCTATTTGATGATCAGACGAAAATGTAAAAGATATTTAAAAACTGAATTAAAATGTAAGACCGTTATTTGAACAATATGTATCCGATGAGTTTTTTAACTGTATATATCGTAAACTGTGCTAGTTCGCCCGTGTGTAAATTCGTGGTATGTGTTTATCTTTAATTATCCCCACGCTTTTTGAAAAAAAGGTGGGGATATTGTGGTTATCTCCGCCGTCCGTCCGTCCGTCCGTCTGTCCGTCCGTCCGTCCTGGCCACTATCTCCTCCTACACTAAAAGCACTAGAACCTTGAAACTTACACACATGGTAGCTATGAGCATATGTGCGACCCTGCACTATTTGGAATTTTGATCTGACCCCTGGGTCAAAAGTTATAGCGGTTGGGGTGGGGCCGCGTCAGAAATTATCACTCAGTTTTTTAGGTTATTTTACATTTACTTCTTTATTTCTACACCGATTCACTTCAAATTGATACTGGACCTCTCTTATGACAATACGGTCAATCTCAACCATGCATGGCCCCATTCCCAACCCTGGGGCGCCCCGCCCACATAGGCCACACCCACCAAAAATTTCCATTTACTATAATTTTTTCATTTCTACACGGATTCACTTCAAATTGATACTGAACTTTTGTTATGACATTAGGGTCAATCTCAACTATGCATGGCCCCAATCCCAACCCTGGGGCGCCCGCCCACATAGGCCACACCCACCAAAAAATTCCATTTACTTTAACTTTTTTATTTCTACACGGATTCACTTCAAATTGATACTGAACTTCCCTTATGACATTAGGGTCAATCTCAACTATGCATGGCCCCATAACCAACCCTGGGGCCCCGCCCACATAGACCACACCCACCCAAAATTGCCTTTACTATAATTTCTTCATTTCTACACCGATTCACTTCAAATTGATATTGAACTTCTCTTATGACAATACAGTCAATCTCAACTATGCATGGCCCCATTACCAACCCTGGGGCGCCCCGCCCACATAGACCACACCCACCCAAAATTGCCTTTTACTATAATTTCTTCATTTCTACACCGATTCACTTCAAATTGATACTGAACCTCTCTTATGACAATACGGTCAATCTCAACTATGCATGGCCCCATTACCAACCCTGGGGCCCCGCCCACATAGACCACACCCGCCCAAAATTGCCTTTTACTATAATTTCTTCATTTCTACACCGATTCACTTCAAATTGATACTGAACTTCTCTTATGACAATACGGTCAATCTCAACTATGCATGGCACAATTACCAATCCTGGGGCGCCCTGCCCACATATGTCACACCCACCCAAAATTGCCTTTTACTATAACTTCTTCATTTCTACACCAATTCACTTCTAATTGATGATAAACTTCTCTTATGACAATACGGTCAATCTCAGCTATGCATGGCCCCATTACCAACCCTGGGGCACACCTAGGTCAAACATTCGGCGTGGGGATACGCGTCGGCCTCTGCCGCGCCATTTCTAGTGTACTATGTGATGTTAGTTAAACCATTTCAATAATATCAAACTTGAGCGTGTTAAAGGTTTGAATAAATGTACTATTTGTTGTTAGTTTACCCAATTATTGTTATTAAGTCAGCGCATAATCTTCATCATGTTTATCGTTTCTCACAGTATGTTTTTATAAGCTTAAAAACGAATAATTTTTAGCAATTAATTAAAAGTCCATAGTATGACCTCACTCATTTTATTAATATAAAACTCGTTGAAATAAATTATGGGTAATTATTATCGATTGATACCATTTCGAATTCTTAAAATGAAATTGTTCCTCAAATCAATATATTTTTTAATTCGTTGAATATTATTTGACACGTTACTGTATGTGCTTTTCGCCGAAGCGTAAGTCTTGAAAATTTTGAGTCGCATTCATATGCAACAAGTCAACGCATATGATCCATTCACTGCAGGCACATGCAATTATCGTTAAAAAGTGTTTGATTGGGCGAGAGGCCAAGTGTCGGCTGCAAAAAGTTAGCTCTGAAAAACGTTGGATTTTAGTGATTATCTTGCCTTGTTGAATCTGGATTTTCGTCACAGTGGTACATGAACATATAGCAAGTACTATTCGCTTTATGTGTAGTTTGTTTTTCATTTTAATTAGTGAATTAATTAGATACAAATAATCTCATAAATATAGTGTATAAAACTTTATACTTTGTACATATATTGGTCACATTTTAGTGAGCGAAAAAACAAGGAATTATGTCGTTCATTCAGTACAATAGAGATAAATTACTGCAGTGTGCATGTGTGGATAGAAAATTGATAAAACCGGACAATGAAACTCTTTCATTATTATCCCCACGCTTTTTGAAAAAAAGGTGGGGATATTGTGGTGATCTCCGCCGTCCGTCCGTCTGTCCGTCCGTCTGTCCGTCCGTCCGTCCTGGCCACTATCTCCTCCTACACTAAAAGCACTAGAACCTTGAAATTTACACACATGGTAGCTATGAGCATATGTGCGACGGTGCACTATTTGGAATTTTGATCTGACCCCTGGGTCAAAAGTTATAGGGGTTGGGGTGGGGCCGCGTCAGAAATTATCACTCATTTTTTTAGGTTATTTTACATTTACTTCTTTATTTCTACACCGATTCACTTCAAATTGATACTGGACCTCACCTATGACAATACGGTCAATCTCAACCATGCATGGCCCAATTCCCAACCCTGGGGCGCCCCGCCCACATAGGCCACACCCACCAAAAATTTCCATTTACTATAATTTTTTCATTTCTACACGGATTCACTTCAAATTGATACTGAACTTTTGTTATGACATTAGGGTCAATCTCAACTATGCATGGCCCCAATCCCAACCCTGGGGCGCCCGCCCACATAGGCCACACCCACCAAAAAAATCCATTTACTATAAAAAAAATTTAGGTTATTTTACATTAACTTCTTCATTTCTACACTGATTCACTTCAAATTGATACTGAACCTCTCTTATGACAAAACGGTCAAACTCAACTATGCATGGCCCCGTTGCCAACCCTGGGGCGCCACGCCCACATAGACCACACCCGCCCAAAATTGCCTTTTACTATAATTTCTTCATTAATACACTGATTCACTTCAAATTGATACTGAACCTCTCTTATGACAATACGGTCAATCTCAACTATGCATGGCCCCATTACCAACCCTGGGGCACCCCGCCCACATAGGCCACACCCTCCCAAAATTGCCTTTTACTATAACTTCTTTATTTTTACACCCATTCACTTCTAATTGATACTGAACTTCTCTTATGACAATACAGTCAATCTCAACTATGCATGGCCCCATGATCAACCCTGGGGCGCCCTTGGGTCAAACATGCGGCGTGGGGATACGCGTCGGCCTCTGCCGCGCCATTTCTAGTTGAAATCATACAGTATCTTGAAATACATAGGCGCCCGGGGCGGTAAACATAAGCTGAAACGAAATCAGGACATCAAACAGGGTGTTCACTTGGAGAATATTAAATTACGAGCAAGAGAAATTCCTACAATAACCAGTAACTTGTCAAATACAGCAAAACCTCTGCAAACCACCCAAAAGACGACCATTCATGATTACCTTATAAAAGTCAAAATTGAAGCTAAAACAACCGTTAGCGGGCAGAAAAACATCAAAATATGCAACATAAATCCTAGATCTGTAAAAAACAAGACCCTGTCTCTCAACGGTTTTATATCAACTTATGAGTTTGATCTTGTAGCTATAACAGAAACCTAGCTTGGACATAGGTAGATAAAACCTGCTTTACCGAGTTCTTATCTGAAGGCTACCAAATAAAACATGTACCACGTCCCAGAGGTCGCCGTGGGGATGGAGTCGCTCTAATACACAAGACTAGCATTGAAATAAAAGTATTGACTTCAACTAAAGACAAACAATTCATTACCATTGGACACATGGACTGTAGTGTAAAGATTAAAGACTACTCTCTACGATTGGCTGTGATCTACAGACCACCTCTATCAAACGGCAATGGCTTGAAATCAAGTACTTTCTTAGAGGAAGAATGGTCCCAGTTTTTATCAAAATATGCAACAACAGATAAAAACATCATTTTGACCGGCGATATGAATTTCCACATTGACGATCCGTCTGATAAAGATACTCTCAAATTCAATAACATACACCATTATTTTGGTATGATGCAGCATGCAAAAGAGCCAACACACGTACGAGGACACACTCTGGACGTTGTGATCACCAGGGACACTGTTGATACGGTATCCAACGTAGTTTTTACCGATCCTTGACTTTCAGTCAGCTCAGGAAACAGCTCTAAAGACCATTATGCCGTCATCTTCAATGCAAGAGCATCAAAACCAGCTCCGGTAAGAAAAATTGTAACCTTTCGGAAACTACGAGAGATCAATATTAAAACATTTAATCAGGATATCACAGAGTCAGAAATACAATTTGAAAATATACGTGACCCTGAAACCCTTGTCCAAACTTATGATACTAAACTTTCAGCTTTGGTAGGCAAACATGCACCACCAAGAACAAAATATCTAACCCTGCGGCCGACTTACCCGTGGTACACGGATGAGCTTTATCACGCTAAACATATCAAACGAAATTTGGAAAGAAAATGGCTAAAATCGAGACTCACTATTGATCATGACATTTATAGAAACCACTGCGCCAAAATGAACAAAATGTTAAAAAAGCACGTGTAGATTTTTATTCAGATAAAGTAACATCCTGTGTCCGTGATCAAAAGAGCACGCACAAAATCACAAAACACTTACTAGATAGTCCATCTGAAATAGCTCTCCCATCTGGCAAAACATCCGATGAGTTAGCACAAGACTTCAATGTTTTTTTCATAGATAAAGTTGAAGGTATCAGAAAAGATATTTCTGAACATGCCCTATTTCATTCAAATTCAAAACAGAGTAAAGATAATAACCCAACAACAGAAACATGCAGTTTGACACATTTCCGTCCGACAACTGAGGAAGAAGTTGAAAAAAGTCATCATGCAATCCCAAAATGAATCTTGAGAGCTTGACCCTATTCCAACTTGGCTCCTGAAAGAATGCAAAACTGTACTGCCACCAATACTGACAAAAATCATCAATCTTTCGATGGAAACAGCAAGTGTGCCGAGATCCTTTGAAACATCACGTATAAGACCTTTATTGAAAAAGCCCACCTTAGATAAAGAAACACTACAAAACTATCGCCCGGTTTTGAATTTGCCGTATGTTTCAAAATTATTGGAGAAAGTTGTCAGCAAAAGAATAGATGAACATTTGACAGAAAACAATTTAAATGAAGAAAACCAGTCTGCATACAGGAAGTTTCCCTCAACAGAAACAGCTTTGTTAAAAGTTCAAAACGATGTCCGACAAACATTTGATAAGAATAAGACTATTGCCAAGCAATAAATGTCCCTTACCGGCTCCACCATTGTCAGATTTTTTTTATTTGTTGCCATAGCAACCAGGATTTTTGACGTAGGAACAAAAAGAAATGACGTGCATAATCTCCAAATTGCCATCTGTCCATTTTTTAAGTTTCATGAAAAAATATGAAGAACTTTTAAAGTTATCACAGGATCCAGAAAAGTGTGACAGATAGACGGACAGACGGACGGACAGACGGACGGACGGACAGACGGACAACAGAGCGCAAACCATAAGGCCCCTTCGGTGAAACCGGTAGGGGACAAAAATGTCACTGTCTTTGTTATGCTGGATCATTCTGCCGCTTTCGACACCATCGACCACAAAACCCTTTTAAACCGCATCGAACAACAGTTTGGCTTTGCTGAAAAACCACTACAGTGGGTAGCTTCCTACCTATCTGACCGCTTCCAAACGGTGAGCATTGACGGCAAAGTATCCGAACCAGTGCGGCATACCTTCAGCGAACCCCAGGGATCTGTGTTAGGCCCAAAATTGTATACCATGTATACTTAACTTGTTGGGGGAAATTTACAAAAAAACATGGACTCGGGCATCACTTCTACGCCGATGACTCGCAGCTCTACCAATCTTTCGAACCCACCGATGGAGCAGCCAAAAACGAAACACTTAACCGAGTTGAAAAGTGTCTCCTAGATATCATCTCGTGGATGAATACAAATATGCTCAAACTTAACACCGAAAAAACCGAGGTCATAGTATTTTCAAGTCAAAACAACGCCAAGTACGTAAATGGTTTCACTGTTTAAAGTAGGTGACTCGACAATTAAACCATCGGAATACGTTCGAAATCTCGGTGCTTGGTTTGATTCAAGAAAGAACATGGGACACTATATTAATGCTATAAGTAGATCCTTTTTCGGTCAGATTAGGCAAATAGGTCACATCTGGCAATATCTTTCTCCAAATGCCACAAAATCCTTGGTCTATTCACTTGTCACATCTCGGCTAGACTATTGCAATGCACTGCTGTATAAAACACAAAAATCAGCTATCAAAAAACTACAAAATGTTCAAACAACTGCTGCGCATGTTATCACAAGAACATCCCGCTATAGTCATATAACACCGATCCTAAAAGAATTACCCTGGCTCCCAGTAGAAAAAATAATTCACTTCAAAATACTTACCAATGCGTTCAAAGCCTTAAATGGACAATCGCCTGTATATCTGAAAAACCTACTTGAAGTCTACGAACCAAGGCGAAACTTAAGATCAAAGAACGAAGTGACTTCATTAGTGATTCTAACGAAGAGTCAATCCGTATCATACGGGGAGCGAAGTTTCATGTACGCTGCTCCCAAACTCTGGAACTCACTACCATCAAACATTCGAGGTTCTTCAACACTGAATTCCTTCAAAAAGGCACTGAACACTCACCTCTTCCTTCAATACTATGCAACATAAGCAGTGGTTTATTCAACTCATTATATAAAATCTCAACCAGCATGAACTGAAAAAAACCTTTTAAAGGAAGCATAATTATTCCTTTTGGGGGGGGGGGTGTGGACTCGTGGTAATGGTATCCTGACGTTACCCTTGTCTCTGTTCTGCTTTGTCTTGCTGATCTTTCTAATCTATGGTTACTGTGCATGTTTTTTACGTAGTACTTATAGTTTAAGTTTTAGATTTTATTGTTTAATTAATTGTCCTGTACATGTAGCTATACATATAGAATAGTTTTTATAGTGTCTTGTTGATCTTTCTAATCTATGGTTAGGGTGCATTTTTTACGTAGTACTTATAGTATAAGTATAATAGAGTAGTTTTATAGTATAATTGAGTTGTATTGATCGATTTCTTTTGAAACAGTGTTGCAAAATGTATTTGTATCTGCGATACGTCAAATGTTCTTATGTAAAGCGCAATTGAACGTGCACTCTTGCATGAAAAGGGTGCTATAATCCGGTATACTACTAATAATAATCATTTAATAATAATAATAATAATAATAATAATAATCATCATCATTTTAAATACGCATTTAAGTCGTACTGATCTAATTCCGCCATTATTTTCCTCAAGTGTTTATGGTAATGCCTCATTTAATGTTAATAACATTTTGTTTATTATTGATTTACATTAAACGTGTATGTCCTTTATTTCGCGCATAATTTTTTTCACAATATATACTGGGCATTGCAGTTTACCTTTTTAAATGTTACACTGGCTGGAAACGTTCACCGGATTTTCATGATTTGTGATCTCTATTGTGAGCAAACCAGGTAAAATACCAAAATTTAGTTAATGTATTATTTATCTTCTTTCGTTTCATTTCTTTTTTTTAAGTGTTGTTAAAGAGTAACAATACGCACCAAAAGCGCACTCTATGTTTTATTTAATTTAAAAATATTAAAGATAAATAAAATAATAAAACTAAGAAGTGCTCGTGCAAAAATAAGAACCCCTATCTCAAACTTTGCAAATTATTGAACAATTCTAGCTAAACATTGGAATAGCGACATGTTTTAAAATATAGTTTTAATATTCATATTGGAAGTTTCTGTCGCGTTCGTTAATAGTTGACCGAGATTTTATCATAAACCGACGGCCTTTTTTTGTTCTGGGAATTCGCTTACAGGAATCGGTGTACATATGTACATGTAAGTAGAGGCCCTTTCCAAAAAAAGTTGAGAATGCCACTTCCTTATACCTTATACGTCTCCTAAAAAAACAACAAACACAACGATATAAATTGAAAATACAGCTTGTATTTTGGTATCTATGCGTACGACCAGACGATTATCCATGCGTACGACAAGATGACACATTTATAACGTATGACAATAAACAAATGTGAACAATTCACATTTTGATATAGATTTCATAACTCATACATGAATTTACGCTCATATAGTTTACATACAAAAAACAACAACTGACTTTATTCATGCAGATAATCATTTTCATGAGAAAACTTGTCAATATTTTATATCCAATAAAATATTAAGAAAATTTACGTGTTCTCTGGTTCGTATCGCAAAGCCGAATGGCTATTCCACGAGCATATTTTCTTGCCAAAACAATACACTGAGCGACCCCTACAGGAGACTTTCTTATGCAAGTTCTTAGGAAAATTACATTTATACCTTATACGTCTCCTAAATAAACAACAAACACAACGATATACAATGAAAATACAGCTTGTATTTTGGTATCTATGCGTACGACCAGATGAACGAAAAGTTCGGGCAAAACTAGCTAAAAATTGATTGACAAGTTTTCTATAAACCAAACAAAAAGCAAACGTTTATAAACCAAGTGATTTAGAGACAATCAGTCTAGAATTCATATCATCTTTCACATATCCATCTCTCTTAAACAGTCTATCTCTTACACCGCTGTTTGCAGCAGATGTAGCTCCTCCTGGTCTCAAAGAGTGCAAACCAAAGCTAGAAATATCTGACACGTGCGATTGAAAAGCCTTAATAAACTGCTCGCGTAAGCTTGTATAAGACATAGCTTTCATGACTTTTCTTGGTTTAAAACCGGTTTTAGTCTTAGAAAAATTGCAAAATATATAATCGTCTCCCTTCAAATTTGCCCATTCAATGTACTTCTGTAGATGTGTGTAAGGACACAATACAGTTCCAGATTAAGCAATTGGTATCCATGACCCGACTCAACAAAAACTTAAATATATGTATCCTCAAGCACAATGTCAGATACTCGTAATTGTAATAATTCTGCACTGCACATAAACCTCGCATAGCCTAATAAACTGGCGACACTAATTCGTTGAGACATTACATCTTTATCTTTGTAAATACGCTTCTACATAGCTAATAATATTTCCACCGTTATAGGATCCTTTTTATTAGTTTGAGTTGACAAAATTCTTTTTGCTCACTCTACTACATTAACTACTATTTTAGAATCAGTAGGAGAATCTAAACCATATAAGTCATGCATCCATTTAATCCCGTAAAATGCAGATAAAACAGGTGCGGGGGGTTTTGCACTTTGTAAAAGAGACACTAAATACATCGCCACCGGAAAAGCCTTGGTGGGCTAAATGCCACTACTCCCTTACTGATTGCACAAAGACCAATTTCTCCATCGCATTAATGCTCCTTCATATTTAGAACCTGTACTTTCTGCTCTTGATTTGCGCAAGATGCCCGGGAGCAGCTCCACCCTGTCCGCCAAGACCTACGGTAACGCCTCAATTTCATCCGCATGGATCTGAAAAAACATATGTTAAAACCACACAAAATAAATACAGATTCTCTTTTACTAACCGATGTACATAATCAATTACAGATCATTCTCAGACAAGCGTCTTACTGATATTCAACTACAGACAAGCGTCTTAATCGCTCTTTAATCACAGACAAGCGTCTGAAATGATATTTAATCACAGACAAGCGTCTTACATATATTTAATCGAAGACAAAAGTCTAAAAATGATATTAAATCATAGACAAGCGTCTAACTTATATTTAATTCCAAACAAGCGTCTTACTGATAATTAATCACCGACAGGCTTCCTACTGATAATTAATCAAAGACAAGCGTCTTACTGATATTTAATCACAGACAAGCGTCTTACTGATATTTAATCTATGACAAGCGTCTCAAATGATATTTAATCATAGACAAGCGTCTTACTGATATTTAATTTCAGACAAGCGTCTTAGCTACATTTGATCACAGACAAGCATTTCAATGATATTAAATCCACTACAAGCGTGTTGATGATATTGAGAAAACGACAAAAATCGTATTCTAACAAGAGTCCTGACAGCCCTGTGGCTTAATAAATACAAAATTATGCATTATCAAGTCTTTGCAACTGCATTGTGATTATATCACAACCTATTCACTTCCTGAAATCCATGTAACAAGCAAGCTGTCAAATTTAAAATTTACGTTGCCGAACATACCGTTTCCACTTTGATATGGAACATAAAATCGCCTGTCAGATGGCAGATGAATAACATCCAATATCTCAGGAATTAAATGTCCATTCGGACATAACAATGGCCAAAATACCGCAGAGGTCCATTGCGAAACAACTAATACACCGCGTGCTCTATCAACCATCATTTTGTTCACAACTCTTGATATAACAGAAATAGGAGGCACAAATAATCCTAATTCAAAAGACCATCTAGCAGTAAATGCATCTATTCCTACCGAACCAGGATTCCAAAATCAGGAATAAAAACGATCTAATTTTCTGTTGTAATGCGATGCAAACCAATCCGTTGTTGGCACACCATTTTTTTCGACTATTAACGCCAATAACTCGTTTGATACCCCCCAAATATCAATGTCCTCTATCTTTGACAAATAGTCTGCCCGTTAATTGTCCGTTCGAGGGACCCACTCAACCTCTAATATAATATTAGTGGCTAAACTTAAATTAAAAATATCCATTGCCAAATCTTGCAAATATCTTTTTCTGGAACATTTTTTAACGATGGCCACAACAGACTGATTATCAGAGAACCATTTAATGCGGTGATGAACAAGCAAGTGTTTGAGAGAACATAGTATTCTAAACACAGCTGTTAATTCCCTCCATGTTGAAGACTTTTGTGCTTCATCAGGTGTGCTTCATCAGTAGACCACATTCCATGCGAAACACCATTGACCGCATCCACTACATAACAACCGTAACCTGCGTGACTAGCGTCAGAGTACACAACTTTGGAACATTTATGTGAATCAAATATAACCATCTTATTCAATTTGGAAAGATTTGCCTGCAAAAAGTTCATTTACACTTTCTTCTGTTATTCTTATCTTAGAATTCCAAGAAATGGTTGAATTTATATCAAAAGTCAAGTACCTGGTCTTGATTTGAGCGATATTTCCAATAACAATTGACATTGGTATGATTTGACCAACAAAACAGGCTATTTTTCTCACAGAAATAGATCTAAGTAATGCAGATTCTTCAATCAATGAGGAGCATGTACATAATGCCTTAGTTTTCCTTTGCTCGGCAATTTGAATCTCACCCTTGAAAGAATCAAGCACAACTCCCAAAAACTGCACGACTTGAACTGGTATCCAAATGCATTTGTCTGCTTTTGGAATAAAACCTGAACTGAGTTAATCTTGTTTTACTTGAGTGCCTAAAACCAAAGTGTTTTTATATGAATCTGAACAACCAAATCCGTCATCAAGAAACATAAGGACGGATTTACCCTCGCTGCGCCATTTTTTGATCAAAGGGCAACAAATCTTTGTGAAAATCCAACAAGCACTACTTAATCCAAACGGAAGTACTAGAAACCGGAAGAAGCGGACCTTGCCGTCCGTCCACTTCCAAGAAAATCCTAGAAAATCACAATGTGGTTTGAAAATTTCAATAAAATGATAAGCGCTTGTAATGCTAAATTTTACAATGAAAAATCCTTTCTTCAAAAACGACAATGCCACTTTTAAATCATCAAATTTAATACTTTGTTTATATAAATGTTTGTTAACAGCTCTTAAATCTAATATAAGTCTCTTTTTTCCATCATCTTTTTTTCTGAAACTGTCAACGGATTAACAACATGTGGAGGTTCCTCGCATATTTCAATTAAATTTCGATCTAACAAATTTTGAATGGCCTCAGACACAAACTCAGTATTACTGCTAGCGGATTTATTATTGTTCAATAACTGCCTTGGTGGCTTGGTGTGAAATGGTATTTTATAACCAGATTTAAAAACAACATAATCATTTGTTCCAATACTTTCCCAAAATTTAATATTTTCACGTAATCGTCCCCGTACAATAATGTCTATGTCACATTTGTCGTATTCAAAATAGTCTTTGGTAAATTTATTATAATCATAAAAATACTCATCTTTCAATGTCTCTGATTGCTCGCGCTTGTGACTGCTACTTGGCCCCGGAAGTGGATGTCTGGGTGTTTTGACCTCTCGGGACGTAAGGACAGTTTCGCCGGAAGTGCGAGAATTCTCCGCAGGCGAAACAACTTCCGGACCGGTTGCACTCGCACTACTGGGTCCGCCGCTGTTGTATGTTCTGCTACCTCGAAAAAGACCACCGCGACCACCGCCATAGAGCCTGCGCATGGGAGCAGCAGCATACGGAAGGAAACGTGATGACGTCATCAGAGACGACTTGCCTTTTGTTGCGTTTGTCTTCTTTTTTACGGCTTTATTGTCAGCTCGGTTAATATTTTTGCTTCGTCCTCGCTGTCGCTAGCCACAGGGTTGGACTCGTACAGCTTCACTGTGTCCCAGCCGCTCTCGGACGTGTCCGCTATGCGTATCAGTTTGTCTCGTTTTTTGATGTTGGTTAACGTTTCCGCTATTAATTCTCGACAATAGCCAGTTTTTCTGTGTTCAATGTTCCAGTCAATTTGTTTTAGATTGTCTGCAATGCCCTCATTGAACTCGAATTGTACTCGGTTTTCTTTGAAACGCCACGTAACGTCCTTTTCTTTCTTGAAACGTTTGACCTCTTCTTGTGCACTAAATGCCGACCCCCGAATCTCTTCCTTCATGTTTTTAAATTCACTAAACAGTAAATTTAATTTGCATGAATTTCATCGTTTGAATTTTCATCCGCCATGTTTCCCAAATACACAGGTGATTGTAGTCGATTCGACTTTACGTCTTCTCTGGTTCGTATCGCAAAGCCGAATGGCTATTCCTGGAGCATATTTGCCCGCCAAAACAATACACTGAGCGACCCCTACAGGAGACTTTCTTATGCAAAGGAAAATAATTTTCCTCTAATTCGCTGCGCTCAAACTAGGAAAATTATATATAACAGCGATGGTGAATATGAAACAAGATGTTTTTTTAAAAATGAAATCACCTGATTTCTAGAGGATCAGCAATGAGTTGATGCACCAAAAAAAACACAATTGTTTTGTATAATCGAGAATAAAATGTTTTGCGATCATGAATATATCTTACCAGCCTAATAAAAGTTTTTAGTTGTTCTTTATGTCAAGGGATGCATTGACAAAGGATATTACGTCAACGGATTATAACAATTGGTCAGATAACGTTTGTGTGTTTAACGTACACGTTAAATAACCACACATGTCTGCATTTGACAAAGTGTGATTTGTATTCGATTTTCATTAATCTTATGTCTCATTAACTTTAAAACGGCATATAAGCTGTGTCCCTATATGCAAGCCGATACGATCATTTTGTTGCAGACACAACAATTTCCATGTGTCGTACGGCATATGTACTAACGCCCAAAACGTTATTCTTTATTTCCCATTATTATACATGTCTTATTTACATGTTGGAGTTTCGAATAAAATATGCAAACTTTTTAAAACTGCAGAAATAATTTTTTGAGTAGTTTTCGTATTTACGAACTTGATTATTATCAGTTTTATTTAAAGTTCAAACAGAGCTCCAGATAAAAATTTGGTCAAATTCTTATTTACTCCCTATTTTAAAAATAAATTCTTATTTTACCCCCTATTTATAAAATTAATTCTTAACAATATATTACCAAATAATTTTGAGTGCTTTAGATTCGCAGTCATTTACACAAGAGCTTATAAGTTCACCAATTATTGACGAAACCATGCTTTGGGTATTTGAATCTAATTGAAAAAATGCATGCAGCAAGGATTTTTGACACTGAAATGGCTTTTTTGCCTTCCACGCTTCAATACACCGCTTCAGTAGGCCATAAAAAATGTTTCTGTAAAACGGTCACTCACACTTCGGCTTTATATAGGTCATAATGGCCTTTTGGTCGCCGTTAAAGTCATATCAAAAACTATATTTAACATTTAATTTTAATGGAATTTTAAATAGGTATACAGTATATTACTTGTGTATAAAAATTACGATTAGTGTAATTAAAATGGTACAATAAACACTAATGACTCGCCTGCAAATCTAGGAGAACAGAATCGAGACCGTTTGGCCTTTGGACCATTCTTAGGTGTGGCTCTTCCTCACAGCAAACGCTTGAGTGACGTTGATTTAAAGTTGTAGCTTTAATTGAGCGCCAAGACGAGCCAGAACTGGGATGAAATGTTTACCATACATAATTTGCTTCTGGAAGATTTACGTACGTTCGAAAATTTCGATTTCGTGTTTTAATTTTTCAATGCATAACTTTACGCAAAGATTTTAAATCTAAATCGTTATTTAAATAATTTAATTCGTTTTTACGCCTTTACGCATGTTATCTGGAGCACTGAGTTCAAACATTACTTTTAGAGTTTGAAAATAAAGCCATGTTGTTGCAAAACTTGTTGATCACTATAAATAAAATATTGTCTACACTGTTTAGCTGTTATATTTAATTTTATAAATTATTGTTACATTTGTGGTAAGTCAAATTGTGTTTTCGGTGATATATCAAAAGTATTGCTATTGTTTTTTGTTAATCATTGATAGTGTTTCACCTCATTTTTGTAACACTTGGTCGTTTGCACAAACGTTCTATACACATAATTATAGATAATATTACTATTTCATATAACTCTAATATGAGAAATGCTGACGAATAAAGTGCATTTGCATAATAGAAACAAATGAAACAAATGAAACAATCCCTTTAATATTTAATGATTAAGCTAAAATTAAATAAAGCTATTACAATGTTCTTGTTGTTTGTTAGTGGTTAAATACTACTACTGTAAAATTAACATAATACAATATTATTTAAAACTAATTTTACAGTTGTCCTGTAGTTTAACAATTAAAAGATTGCTTAAAATATCTCCTCTCCACCGATCTAAAATATTTAATGTTTTGTCGCGTGATAAAGAACATATTGAAATGATTCAAAACGCTTATATATCTGACATCTACAGTCTGAACAAAGATTTGAAAACAATTCATGTCGACTGAGTTACACTTAAACGAAGTTGGTTATCTAGAACGCGTAAAACGAGTTTGCATATTTTATACGTTTAAAGCCAACAACTTCCTACCATTACAATACTGGTTAAATGAGGATTCTGAATGGTAGATTCTGTAACATACAAAACAAAGCTGAAAATTCATTTATTACGTCGGTACTGATAATCTCCAATTTTGTTAACATCATGCCAAGAGGTAAAAATTGGCCCCGCGTGTATACTGAAAATAAAACATAAATCTATACCAGGCCAAGATACGTAAGATTTGTAACAAGATACGATTGACACACTAGCCTTCTATCTTTAAAATTGAAAAATTAATCTTTTAATTACATTTATTTCAATTATATAAATCCACAAGAACTGCTCCAAACGTGTAGGGCAAATTTTCACTTAACTCAAAAATAAAAAATATCATTCTTTAAAAATTGAATTTCTTTTACGTGTTTATCAATGGTACTATTAGTGTTTTAGCATATATAAATATAAGTTATGCTCATTGTTAGATTTAAAACATTAATTAAGTTCTATATATTATGTGTTATGTTATAAACTATGTTAGAATTACTTAAAAGTCAACACTCACTTTGGGTTTAATGATCGACGCAATCACATCCACGTGCTTTAAGTGTTTCGTTAATTACAAGCATCATTTACAGTTTATAAATGTTTAAAAAGCAACGTCTCATTCATCTTAACCAACTTACAATGTTTCGCATCTTGTTTTGTTTCGGTGTTCATGGTCGATGCCTTTAAATTCTTATATATATTCGTGCCTAATAATTTGCTTCTGCAAAAATTCAAGCGAATCACTAGTTCGCGGGATCCTTCCAATTATTATGAAAAAGTAGTTGAAGTACAGTGCTTGTACATTTATGATTAATCAATATCAAAAAAGACGAAAATATAGCACAAAGTACTTTATGTTTTGTGTTTACCTGTTTTTCAACAACATATTTTTCTCATATTAAATTGTATGCGCATAAAGGTACGTTGTTTGTTGATAAGTGACATTGTACAATTTATTAATTTATATATACAAATACGTCATGAAACAAACTTTTACAGATCGACTGGTCTGGCAAACATATTGAGAATCATATAAATAAGGATGCGGCAATTGTAAATTCAACATTTTGCTGGAATTTCAAGAAAAAATACATTTGATCTAGACAGAAAATTGACGATTATTAACACATAATTTTTTTGATCATTGTTCACAACATAAACAATTCCCGGAGGTTCACTTTTTTATAGTAAGATGCCAATGTCACTTCGTATTGCATTGACGTTTAATGGTTTTAGAACACTCTTTAGAACACTAATTTTAGTGTAGAATTGTACGACAATGATTGATTTAAACTTTAGGATCATAATACAATGTCTCGTTATAAGAACTGAATATTGTTACATAATTGAAAATTTGTATTTTCAAAGGTTACATAGATCCTTAAGGATTCTGTATTGTATTGTTTGCCTCTCAATATAATGCAACGTAAACGAAATCAATTTGCAGTTATATTGATACACATTGCCATAAACTTTTGCCTACTGTTAATGAAAGATATGTCAAATATTCTCTTATCTCGCAGAACTCACGTTTGATGAATAGTTAGCATAATATATAAATGAATTACATGTAAAAGAAAATCTATGTGTACAAATTGTGCTTACAAGGTTTCCTTGAAATAATAAGACGTGCAGACAGCTTCTAATGTCTATAACCTTTATGACAACATTGAAAGAATTTACACAACTGGATCCACAAAGCATAAAACAAACTGTTACGAGATTCAAATATGAACAAAATGAAATAAGGCAAGTGATAATTTGTCATATCATTATACACACAACAAAATACATGGCTAGCACAAACACCAATTAATACAATTCGGGTCATTGTTTCCGAACGCTAAATAAAAAAACTAGCATAAGCCCAAACTGCCAACTTGGCACATATTTATTCACAAAACATTAACGTGTAAATAAACATTTACAAAGCTTATAGCTTCGCAATACAATCTAATTGCTACGAACGTTTTTACGTTTAAATGTATGTACAATGGTTAGGATGTTAATCATGTTAACATAACTATAACATTTTAAGACAACACACATGAAAGTAAATAAAAATGTCCACGCACTATTCAAACAATGATCGACTACGAAACGATGACAGAAATTCAGTATAAAAAACCAAAAAGCACATATTTTAAAGTTTACTCAAATTCAGTTTTATCCACATGTTTGATAAGAAGATATGTACCAAATAAATAAGTAAATGCTTTGCCTTCGTATAATTTATATGAGAACAACTTGCAATACAACGTTAAAGAATGATAGTCGAGATTAGGAATTATTTTACAAGCATTAAAAAAGCATTGAATTAGGAACTTATATGTCTGTACTTCGTACAGCCGTTTATACGCAAAAAAATACAGGGAAAAATACATTCAAGTTATATCCTTCTTTAATTATTTAAGTTGGTTAACAATTCAGTCATATTTGCTGTAATCTCTCGTTCATTAATCAGGCGCATAACGTCCTTTGGTAGCATTGCATTAAGTAGAAATAATCTTCTTAATTAAAAAAAGATGATTTGTGTATGATACATTTTATTAAAATATAGCGAGCAAATGTCAATCTGCCACCAACTGGGAGATATATTTTCTTTTTGTTCTAGGAGGAAGCTTCACGATTTTTTTATAAAAAGAACCTTGTTTTTTGGTTATCCAATAACAGGTTTTCTAACAAATATATGGATATTACCATACTAATTTGAGAAGATGGCCTTAAAAGATGAAAATAAGGCTGTATTCATAACTGCGAACTGCATCACATAATGCGAAGATGACACAACATTAAATATATGTAACTGAAAAACCATGGCTTACACATGGTCGAAATTCCTTACATATTGTTTAGTACAAGTTTCAAACTCCTAGGTTAAGTTTGTTTAATGCATTCTTTTCAGTAAATTTCGATGTTTATCAACGCGCTTTTCATTTAGATATTCGTTGACAATTCGTTTAGTTTTGTTGTTAAATAAAACTTTGTTAAAACTAACCAATGAGGTGCACTTCCATTTCTTACAAACACTAAGTTTGAAATAACCAGCTGTTGACAGTCACAATGGCATTTGGGTCTCGGTTTAAACATCCAAATTTCATGCAAAGGAACCGGTTTCAATGCGATTCTGGCTAAGATTTATTTTCAATTTATTTGTATATGTTCAATAGACTTTTCGACACCTTTTAACTTATATGAATATACGTGAATAAAAGCGAATTTATAACGTCATTTTACTATTTAATCGTGTGTTTCATTACACATGGGAATACAATTCGCATTTTTAAAAATTACAATTATCCAATTACATACCGAAAGGTCTTCTATTTGTAAAAGGCTCTCACCAAAAATATTTTTGTCTGGTAGTATTTGTTTTGTTATCATATGTTTAGCGATGCTTTATTGCATGCAATCGATACGAACATGATATTTTTTAGATTGCAAATCTAGATTGCAAATCGTTTTTCCTACACGATTTATATATGTGTGCCAACATCTGTGAAGTTGCGGCTTTAAACATGTCTGTGACTGAAGCCTTGATACCATGGATACTGTAATATACCCATTCTCATAACGTAATTTTGAAAGTTAATTTAGTTAAACAATAATTGATTTTTGATATTCGTTCAAAGCATCTGAATTGATCACTGACAATATTTGACATTATACAGGAAACTCCTGCGAAAGAAAAAAAAATCTTACCGGACATGGGATTCAATAACTTTTTAAATTTATCAAACCTCACCAAATTTTACCGAACCTAAAATGTCCGAGGTCCGACGTCTTGCGCATTTTTAAGTAATGTAGTGATTTTACCCCAACTACTTTATGCATATGCTGTAAAAATATTAATTGCAATTATTATACCCCATGCCATTGAGACCGCTCAAGTATTATCATGTTTCTGATTAATTTAGAAATTCAAATCACAACAAAACTTGTGTTTTGAATTTCGATTATTTATTAATAATACATTTCAACACAAAACAAGAAATTTAATAATGGTTGTATTACTATTCGTGCGAATGTGTACCTGTAAGTTAGTACAAAATATTAAAAATGTAAGTTCATTTTCGTGGGATCATTATCATACCATATGTTTTATTAAATTGGCACAGATATAACGTTTTTTACTTAACCATGTATATCAATTGCACCATCTTTGACTTTTTTTGCGGCCACTACATTTGCTTATTTTTTGGGCATCTGGCAGTATCAAAACATTTTTACCTTCCAATTCGATCGACAATTAGAAATATTGAATTTTATATTATATATTACACGCAAAACATTTTATAATAGTATTGTCATAGTATTTCCCTATAGTACTGTATTTGGTGAACATCACCAATCAAATGGATGTGAAGTAAGTGCATTCGTGCATAAAATGTACCTATACAATCTAAATCTTGACATGCAAATAACAACTGTCAAACATGAACGTTATTGCCCTAAAACAAAAGTGTGATGCGATCTGTTTCATATGAGCTCGCCCCCATCGCCCGTGCCATCTCCTCGAACAAGAACTTACTCTGCAGGCCCATTCGTTGGATATCTTATTATCCAACTGGCCATACACATTTTTACAATTGGAAGAAGGAAATAATTTATGATTGAATATTAATTCAGACTGCCGGAAATGCCAATTTATATATTTCATTTGACTTCATATTTAGTCTTTATAGGTACAATTCACTAAGATCGATTTAAGCAAGCGATTTGCTCGTAATTGATTCTGATGTTAAGTCCGATTATCGGCTAGCCGATTTGAGTTCCAACTGCTTTGCAATAAACATTCCAAGTGGGTGATCCTAGTCTTGATCTTATATATGTTTTGTATTGTTGTTCTGTTGTAAAAGTTGTTGATAGAATGCGAATTGGTCACCTAACAAAGATTCTGAAATTTCATTATTTGTATCGATCATTTCTAAACACATTGAAAAGTAACAGAAAAACGCTTATATAACATGTTGTCTTTGTTTCTCTTTACGTCATCAAAATGAGCACAATCCCACAAACAATGCACTGGTAATTCAGAACAAGATTTGTTCAAATTTTCAATTACATACATGCTATCTTGAAACATTGCAATGGTCTTCACTAATTATTCAACACTGAATGTTTGTTTGATATAATTTCTTATCTAAATGACTGCTCTCTTGATAGGAACCTGTTGACGTTTGAAGTCCAGCATTTGGCCGCTTATGGACAGGGCACCGGTCCTATATGGCTGAATAACGTGGAGGGTAATGGTAACGAGTCGAATTTGTTCAACTGCCAGGCCAATAACAGGGGCATGCACGACTGTCGTCATAGCGAAGATGTCGGAGTGGATTGTAACTTTAGTGAGCATTCTGCAATATATTATCATTATGTGTTCTTTATCCATCACACACATTAAAGAGTGATTTTGTTTATATAAAAAAAAACACTTGGAACCACTCACTTTTACAATATTAATTATTTTCCTCAATTGCCTATTTTATTGATTTGTGACTATTTTATAGAGCTAAATGTAAAATTTTATCCCGAAAAAATAACTGCAAATGAATAAATTGAATGCAAACTGACAACAACAGTTCTATTCAACAATACATCTACGTAGCTGATGTTTATATTTTAATTTTATTTTTCGAACACTGTTTTCTGTCCATCACAAATAAACTAAAGACTTTGTATTTATATGATTGTTTAGTCTTATGAAAATGGTGGACCGATGCTGATAGGAAATCCTAAATTTGTTGCTTAGACCATAGCAGATAATACCACCAATGATTAATATGATGTTGAAGTTAGATTCTCCTAATGCCATCACTGTTTTTTTTATTTAATGACACGTATTTTTATCTCATTCAAAAGACTAACAACTTCTTTCATTTTGCACAAATAGTGCATTCTGATTATATGTCGATGTACGTGTATTTAAACTAAACGTAAACGTAATTGTCCGACTATTCATATACC
Source organism: Dreissena polymorpha (assembly GCF_020536995.1). Taxonomy (NCBI): domain Eukaryota; kingdom Metazoa; phylum Mollusca; class Bivalvia; order Myida; family Dreissenidae; genus Dreissena; species Dreissena polymorpha. The sequence continues at coordinate 98,757,472 of NC_068357.1, forward strand.
GTTAAGTTAAACAATGCTATTTTAAACCCAAAACAAATTACAAACAAGATAAATGTTACACGTTATGCACATATTTTTTGCAAATGTAAATGAAAAAGGTCCAAACAAAAAATTGTCGACTTTATTTTAATGATACAAATCATATTTCATATAACCTTTCGATATATTGTAAACTAATTTTTTAAACAAATGTTTAACACAAAATATCACAATTTTGCCCACATTGAAGTGTGCAAGGTATTTACGTATATGAATGTCAGTTATGACTACTTTTATTACCACTCACCAATCCCAACAGTTTAAATACTATATATTCTCACTTGATGATCATATTTGATGTAATAATTTCACTTGACGAGTATATTTGAGGTTTTAATATATGAGCAAGTTTGATGATCAAATTACTAAAATTTTCCCTCTTTATTTGTTAAACCGACAGAATTATGTTTGAACGTTTAGTAGGAATTAAAATTGTTGAAAGCAGTTCGCCTGTATGTAAATTCGTGGTATGTTTGTTAATGTACTTTGCGATGTTTTTCCCCATTTATATGAGTCACATCTTCATCAATTATCGGGCTAACATGTTCAACATAATAACGGCATGTTTATGTCAAGAAATCAGTATTTTCTAGAAGACAAATCACAGTTTGATTTTATAAGCATAAACAGGAGTTAATTTTAACCATTTATAAAAAGTATCTAAACTGACTTTCTCCTATCTGTTCAAAATAATAATAGTTGACTTCATATAATAATGCATGGGTAATACTTCGTTAAAATGGAATATCTCGAGTTCTTCAAACGGACCTATTTTTGAAATTTACAAGCAATATTTTGTTAAGTTATTAGCATATATATTTTTTGTCGTTACTTTTACTGCTTTTCGCCTAATCGTCTTGAAAACGCAAGAAAGTCACTCGTTGAACGAATTATATTATCCATTCAGTGCAAGACTTGTATTATAAGCTAAAACAGAATTTGAATGAAGCAATTTAGCAATAATGACATTATTCGTCCATTTGTTTCTTAAGTGATTTTAAAAATGGTCTATATAAGTTGTTAATGTTCTTGGTATATTAACACTAGCGTGTTTAGCAATATTGTGAATTTGTGTTATTTCTTAGTTTCGCATGCAAATGTTTTTGTAGAAGGGAAATTTACTTTTACTAAGACACCATCACATTGGTTGGGAACGTGTATCGAATAAAGGAGTTAATGGCTTCATTGTTCGCTGACCAGAGCAAAACAACAAAATAAAAAATGCTAAAATACGTTAACCACGGTAATTTAAATTATTGTTTCTCTGCATTTTCTTTCTTCACTTATTTTTGTAGTGTTTCAGACTAAATTTACGCATATTACAAACATTTTATACATGGTTGGATGTAAAACAATTTAAATGATGGATACAAAAGTGTACTCCGAGATGTTTGTATAAAATAAGACAAATAAACGTATGTGTGATCTTAAGAGTCTTTTCTGCATTGTTATGAATTTTTTTTACTGCGGCGCAGTTTATTTCATTATTTTTATGTAATTGTTTATTGTAAAGCTTGGAACCTCGTTTACTTATGGGATCTTACATGTAAAACACATGTTACATTAAATCATGATAAGTTGTCAAATGTTTCACGATTGACTTATTGACTTTATCATTTACTAAAAATTGTTTGATTATTAAGTGCAGAAATAATGAAAATACATATCTGTATTTGGACGGGTCGGTGCAAATAGTGTCGTAACGCTGGCAGTCTAGTGTGTGTATTGTATGGAATGTTGAATATGAAGATTAGATCGCATTGGTGTAGTGGATATGGTGACCGCCTTGCGATCGGGAGGTCAGGGTTTGATCCCAACTGTGGGAGCGTTCTTTAGATTTACCCCATAAACACCAAGTACTGGTTCTAGTCCCTGGAAACGGACTCAAGAGTGTTTCAAATAAGCCTTCGGTTTTCTATTCAAACGAGCTAAAATAAATAGCTTTCGAACGTAGATCTTTATACACGGATAGCGTCCTAACAGAACGAAGACAAATTGCGTTAAGTATCCAAATATTTCAGCCAACCTCAATGAGCATAATATGGCACTAGGATATTAACTGATAATGCAATTCCATTTGTACTCAAAACAGTTCCAAACAAGTTTGCCCAATTGTTACAGAAAATGACCATGTTATAGCATCCTACAGCCATGTATATTGTTCTTCTTTAACATGAAGCCGCATATAATTATCCCGGCTGGACATGCGTCATGCATTATTTGAAGCTACCTGGCCCGATGTGAATGAGAAACAGTGACACGATGTTCATGGAAAAATAAGAAGAAAACGCCGTTAAAATTACTGTATGCCTCCAAGATTGAAAGTTTTGCTTTACTACTTTGTTTAAATATTTATCTTATTTATTTAAACGACGAACAAGCAAACGCAATTTCAGCCTCAAATTGGCGGTACAGAAGAAAAGGAAAATAACCCATATCCGGTACATCTTGAATCCATTCAAACTCCATTTAGATCTACGAATTGAGCATCGGTATTACTTAATAGGTCGGTCAATTCAGAAAGTCTACGGCTGAAATTTCGACTATAAAGATTTAAGCAAATTCGAAAAATTCGATTACATTTAATTAAGATTTAGGTGGCATTTTTTAGCAAGCTCCAAACTATAAGACAGAGAGCAGCAGAAGAAAAATTACATATTAACTTACATTCGTTTATATTTTGCTGGTTTGCTCCGAACGGAACCCATAAACCCGAAATATCCAGTGAACATTCCAATCTATATAAACATTCTATGAAAACACAATTTTACTTTTACAGTGATTTAAATCAAGTTTGAAGGTTGAACTGTAATTTCGTGTTGTTTATATTACTTATATCAAACCAGATTATTTCCGCTGTACCATGTCCCGTCAGGGGACCAGAAACCAATCGCTCTTAAACTGAGAGAAGAGTAAATTGCAAATATTAGGTGGATTATAACCTAATTATATTCGCTTTGTATGCGTGGAATTTCCAAACACAATTTATTAAATACAGTGACATGCATAGCATAAGTATATGCATTTATCATATTTGTGCTTCCAGGTCAATTTGGATTTATGTAGTACACAATATATATATACATGTGTATACACTTTACTATATAATTGTATTCATTATAGTTCAACTGTTACACATACACACGCGTATTATTATTTTTGTTCTGTATTCTTCCAATACATAATATAGACTTTACTTAAATGTTGTACTGCAACTGGCTGTGTTAGAACATAATAATACAATTATTTCTAATTTAATATGATTAGTTTAAATAAACATAATCGTAACGTTTGTTTGGAACTTCCCCCAAATACATTAGGTTTAAATAGTAATGTTAATATAGATATCCTGATATATAATACAGTCATTCAAGGGGTTCCGTATCCTTATTAGTTCTGGATCATCTAAAATATAATTCAAATACAATGATTCTGAGAAGGCATCGGAACTCAGTGTAAGTTGGCACAATTTCATAAGAAATGCATTTTTTATTAATTATTGCGCCTAGCCTTTTAGCCATCAAATAGCAAATAAGGTATACAGGAAAGTAAATTAAATGCGAGGATGCTCGCCCCTTTGTGGACTGTACTATTCCATATAATTAACCGCTCATTTTAGAGTTTTTTTTATATTAAATATAACAATATCATAAACTATTATTAAATTATTTACAAAAAAAAAATATTCTTATGAAAGAATGGCAAACTGACAACCGACTAGACAACTCGGGAAATATTTGAGTTTTAAAGTTTGCTACTTAAGTTTTTAACCACTAGTATTAAGCGGTTAATATCACAAAATAATGACCGGATCTAGAGGATCTAGAGGGCCGCTAAAATTCTGTAAATTAAATTTAACGACGGACCCTGTATGTAAATAAATGCAAATAGTAGCAAAATAATATAAGGTATAATATATGTAATGAGCCTGATACTTTGTGAAACGATTATGAAAAAAGTTATGAATTATGTTGCAAATATATGGCTTAATCGTATAAAAAGGATTATTGCTATAATACTTAATTAGAAAAATTATATATAAAGGATCGCAATTTGGAAATGTGTTCATATTTTATAAGTAATTTTCATATTCAGACATGTTTCAGCAAACTTTTGTTACTCAAATGACCTAACTTATAAAGTGTTGAATTCATTTTATTAATAGTGTGTAGATACTTTGACATACGTACAGTACGGGGATGCTAAAGTTTATTTACTCTTGTCATTTTACCAATAAAACATGTTATGCATTCGTCAAAGTACTCCACACGAAAAAAAATTAAACTCTTTACATTAAATTAAGATACTTATACAGCTTTTTTTAAGTTGTGCTTTGTAAGTAATGTGAAAACCTTATTCATTTTATATTATACAATTCGAAAATCCATCCATGCTCCGTAAATATTCCTTAAGTAGTGGCTTTTAATATTGAGTGGACTGTTAATTGGAAAGTGTTAAAACTCAATTAAACTGTTATATAATTCACCAAATACTTAACTTAAACGATGATGCGAAAATTGCATTGTACAATACAATAATGTTTGTTCGTACACTAACTTATGCATACAATCCGATGAACTTGATATTGATTTCTCATTTTATGAACGGCTATTAGAAAACACAAATGCATATTTGATAAAACTTGTTTTGTGCTTTTAGACTAATTCGTTAGTGTATTGTGTCTACATGAATATATCTAACCAGTAAAATACAGATTGTTATGGTTAGGTTTTGAGGTCTGGCGATGATTTGACAATGTCAACGAACAACAAAAATAAGGTCAGAGAGAAATTGTCTTTTTTATAATTCAATGACTTAACTTAAAATAATTAACATCACGTTATGGAATCAAGAACTATAAATGCAAGTCGACTTAAAATCAAGCAATGCATAATTTGTCATACGTCTAGATCACACAATATTGTGCAATTCATTTAAAGACACGCTGTTTATGAAGATTTTTCAATAATTATAATAACCATGTCTATTTCAGGTCCATCTGTTTCGATAATTGGCAATCGGCCGGTGAATGAAAACAGCAGCATAACTCTTGGTTGCCAACTGTCAACATGCTCCACTTCCTCGTGTTACTACAGATGGTCTGCATCGGAAGCGATATCCGGATACACAGATAAACAAAACATAACGTTAACAAATATAACACGGGACTGGAATGCGGCGACATTGTATTGCCATGTCACCGCCGTCAATGGGTTATCCTACACTATTAGATCAACCACAATGAACGTACAGTGTAAGTTACATCAGTTTGTTGAATGCATCGTGAAGAGAAATAATAAAGAACTATAAGAGGAAAATTAATGATGTTGACACAAGATACGGTTTGGGTTGTGATCAGTGCACACTATTGCAGTCTTAACGATGCTTTTCGCGAGTTTTTGCATCTATCTAAAAAACTTAACAACAATTTAGATTGAACTAATTGAACAATGTTTAAACCATAATACAACTGCATAGCAAATCAGATAACGAATCTGATATTTTGGTGTTGGTAAACTGAAACGTTGAATTCCCTCACTAGTGTGCCTTTAACACAATAATATGAATGTATTCGATTTTTGTTATAAACTGAATCATGTAAAGTCACTCTATTTATCTTTAAGTGGCTAAAACGATTTTACACTAAAAAATTTCATACATTGAAAAACACAGTAAATCGAGGAGAATGAATTAAACAAATAGATTTAACAATTGTATGTAGCGTTCAAATGTTTTGTTTCAAGAACTTAATAACGGCATATTACTTTTGTCCCTATGTCTAGGTCGATACGGACATTTTGTTGCAGAAACAGAAATGTGTCCATGTGTCGTATGAATCAATATCGAAACAGATCTTCAGTATTTTCCAACATCTTATTTTTTCGTTTTTTTCCGAATAATTAAAAACGCTATTTTAACATTGTATAAGTCTATTTTGAGTATTTACCTTCTACTTATCTTGATTCTAATTGCTACCATCAACTAAGTATCTTTTTTATTTCACGTTCATAATTTTTTATGCGAGTTTTAAAAGATAGACGTTCACTTGAATATTTGATTGTGGCTGACTTCCACCACATCACTTTAAAGTCCTAGCGCGTTTGAAGAGAACCAACACGACAGCAAGTCACCAATGTGTTACGGTTACGACAATTTCGTTCTTTTGTGTTGGCGGCGTTTAAACCCGCTTATTCATAAGCACACCAGAACTACAAATCGGTGGCACAAACACAACCCAGTTTACACTTATTAATTCATATCATGTTGGTGATTCTGATGTGTCACGCGGGTTTGAAGGGCTCCGAAAACGCGGACAAGCAAGAACGACAAATGTACGAGCAAACGCAATAAATATGACATTTGTCGTTCATTCGTGTTGATGTGTTAACGGGTTTAAAGAGCCCAAATTGACAACACGCCAACACGAAAAAAAACGAGAAAAAAAAACAAAGTCGAACATGTAACATCAGAGCCGACAACAACTTTTATTGAATGGAAGAATATTTAAACGAACGGAAATAACTTCTCGTATAAAAAATATCCATTTTACAATGTAGGTGTTATTATTTTTCAATTTTTATTGTTTGTAAATGTGTTTTTTGTTTATACGACATAATATATAAATAACATAAGAAAACTAATTTTATATATCAAAATGTGAATAACATAACAAAACTAATTTAAAAGAACATGACAGTTTATATGATCATTGTACGAAAAATAATCTTGTAAGAACCTCACCTTTAAGTTCGGCACTATACACCACACACGCCCTTGCAGTATTTTATGCTGGCTATTAAGTTAACATACCCATTTAACATATTTGTTTCTGTTTCATTTTGTTAAAAGAAGTGATTAACGTGATTGCTTAAATGTCAAATTACCGCTCTGTTACAGATGGTCCATCGTCAGCTAACATATCAGTCAGTAGCCCATGGACATTGACTGAGAACACATCACCCCCTACTGCCATCACTTGTTCAAGCCCCGTCTGCAACCCCAGCTGCAATGTCAAATGGTTCAACGGTTCAACCCAAATACTTAGCACAACGCTTTTTAGCACAGCAGTCCGTCGATACTTCGCAGGATTTTACACGTGTAATGTTTCTAATGCAGTTGGATTTTGGACTGTACAGCTGAATCTTATCGTCAACTGTAAGTTGTTAACTTGTTGAATGTTCCTTTGGGGCTAAACATGCAATGCTTTGTTTATTAATTTATTATTCATTTTATGTTTAAGCCTGTTATAGCAATAACGTAGGCATATTTTCAAGACTACTTTTCAAACAAACTATAATTTTAGTCGAGGTATATTTAATCAATCCTTTTGAGCGTATAATGTGTCAGGCAATATAATGCGTGGGCTCATGATCCAGTCAGTAAATAATAAAAATGCGTGTAAACGAATATAAATATTTGAAAACAAGTTGTGGTTGGAACATTTATATCTTTAACTTATTTTGGAGCTTATAACATTGAGGTAGGAGTCATATATTTTAGCTTTAATGTTGTGTTATGTCGATTGTTATGAAATAATCGATATAATTAAATATAATTAAACAAATATGTTTTATAAATAAATATAATCTTCTTGCTTGTGTTAAGACGGACCGTCGGAAATGTCCATTACTCCCTCCGAAGAAAATCAGACCTTAGTGGAAGGCGCCAGTGCTCAGAACATAATATGCAGCGTATGGGACTACTTTCCGTCTTGCCGCGTGCAATGGACGCTGAATAATATTGTCAGTCAGGAAAAAAGCGTAAGAGGTGGAAGAATTGATCTGTTACTGTTCAATAGATCTGTTACTAGAAACGACACAAACATATACAGGTGTACGGCCAAGAACTTGGAAAGCTTCATTGAGATAAAAAGGGAGAAAACCCTGAACTTGACCGTGCTTTGTAAGATTATTTATATATAATTTACCGTCTCGCTCGAACGAAATAAAACGTAACCTTTGCCTTGAAAAACATACAATTTTATAATTTCTACATTCAATTTATATACGTAATTGTAATATAACCAAATACATTACGTCGATTAGTAATACCATACACAGGACGTCAAAAGTGGTATTTTGATTTTAATCACTATTAGATTACCTGCTGAGTTTCACATATATACCATTCCTTTATGTATTAGATGGTCCCGATGCCGTGGAAATAACGCCAACAGATGCAACCATTCGTGTCGTTGAAGGCCAAAGTATAAGTGTGATATGCACAATTAGGAACTGTTTTAAGGATTGCATTATGCAATGGACGCGTTCATCCAGCATCTTTGTACCATCTCAAAGCGTAACGTCACTTCCGCTTTTTAGCTCTATGTACAAAATTGATCGCCAAATGTCTGGTACATACGTTTGTATTGGCACAAACAGAAACAGTTTCAAAATAGTAAACAACAGCATGGCTCTTGACGTGCAGTGTAAGTGTGTTCTTTCTTAACGCTATTGTTATGAAAAGTAACGAAGAATGTTTATGTAAATATTATATCCTGAAAAATATATATGCGGATGTTTATAAGAATAGTCATACGAGCGCAAAATATATTTGTATACCAAGAGAATGACCCTAATAGTATTTAAAATGGTATAAATGAGTTTAATGTGAACATGTTTAACTGATCAAACGCGTAATAATACATTAGGAAGATGACTATTAAAAATTACAAAGATTACAACAGAAAAACTGGCGGGAAATATGACCATGATGATTATCTGGTTTATGTTGTTGATGCTGTTTTGCTTATTAAGTTTCGGTAACTTTTGTTAATATGCACATCCAAAATTTGTCCAAATCTTATCTGCAAACGCACAAAATTGACGTTTAAAGTGAACGCTTTCTTTCAGATGGCCCATCGTCAGCCACCATATCTGTCAGTAGCCCATTGGCAGTGACTGAGAACACATCGCCTCCCACCGCCATCATTTGTTCTAACCCCGTATGTAACCCAAGCTGCACTGTACAATGGTTCAACGGTTCAACTCAAATTCTTACCACAACGCTTTTTAGCACACCGGTCAGTCGATACTACGCAGGATCGTACACTTGTAACGTTTCCAATGCAGTGGGATTTAGGACTAAACAGCTGGATCTTATCGTTCATTGTAGGTTGTTTTTGTTAATTGTCTCTTTAATTTAAACAACAAAAAAGATTCAAGGCCTTGTTTAGTTATGAATAATAATTATATGTATATAATGTATAATATTTAAAGCATGCAATTGCAATAACAAATTGTTGTTAATAACCTATTTATTTTGAAATATAAATTCAACATTATTTATATTGCACCATTGATCTCACCTCTATGTCTTGGTTCTATGTACCAGATGGACCTGATACTGTGGACATTGCGCCTACACAATCAACCATTCAAGTCGTAGAAGGCTACAGTATACATTTGGTATGCACAATACGGAGCTGTTTTAAGGACTGCAATTTGAAATGGACACATTCATCCGGCTTAACTTCACCATCTCAAAATGTAACGTCACTTTCGCTTTTTGAATCCACGCATACAGTCAATCGTCAAGAGGCTGGTATATTTGTATGTACGGGCACAAATATGCACACTTTAAAAACTGCAAACGACACTATGACACTTGACGTACTTTGTAAGTTTGGCCTGTTTGGTATTTCTATGAAAACAAATGGAGCATGTTATATGATTCGATATTATTATTGCATATGAACAATATAATGGCGCTTGATTACATACGATAGTCATTATAGTTACAGAACTAAATACATCCCATTACATGCGGTAGTTTATTTTTCGCAAATAACACGGCAGGGGGAATTTCTTGTTTTCAACATCAATAGAAGAAATCATCATCACTCTATATAATAACTACATGTTATGTTAGACCTTGCAAGAGTTGGACTATACCAAAAACTAATTTTGTCTGGATGTATTATGTTTGTGTCCATTTAGACGCACCTGATGTGACGCTACATTGGGACGAAGGCGAAAAGAAGTTCACATGTACAGCCGAAGGAAATCCCGACAATAATACTTTCCACGCCCTTGAATTCCGCATATTAGGCTCTCCGATCAGAAACATCAGTTTTCAGTCGGGAACAGGCAGGTCACGTTATGCAGTGCTTAAGGAACGTAGTTACCAAGACAAAGGAACTTACACGTGTACAGTAGAAAATGGAATTCTCAAAAATGGCGCAATAAAACATAGTTACACGTTGGAAGTGGTGATAAAAGGTACACCCTAGAAAACATATAGTTGTATTGATAGATTGATTTGCGACTAATGTTATTGACTATCTTTCGAATTGCTTTATTCAGCAAGTATACGTGTAGAGTGATCGCAACAGAGTTACACGATCACAACACACATAACAGCAGAAATAATTTATAGAAGTTGTAAAACTGATATAGTGAACATTTAAATACGTTTTGTACCTAGTTAAAGATGCATTATAAAGAAGCGTATGTTTATTAAACGGTTCGTAGTGTCTCTAATTAGTAGATTTATGTTTTATTCTAGACGTCCCAATTTTGTTGGAACACATTAGAACGTATAACGTATCAAAAGGCGACCCACTGAACGTCACCATTCCTGTCTACGCCTTCCCAGCCGTCCCGAGAACCGGCATTGTCATCAAGATGGGAGATCGTATAATGAGTGCCTCAGACAATATAACTGTTAACTTAGAGAACGGTACCGGCTTGGTGTTTTTTCACAACCTGCAAATAACAAGCGAGATACAAACGCTGTCAGTGGTAATCAATGCGACGCAAGAAGAGATCTTCGGGCATTGTATTGTGACCTTCACAAATGCCGTTGGTACAACAACAGCACATTTCGCTCTTTTCCCACAAGGTAGTTTGAGTATTTGTATTTGTTTTGTTTAAACTGTCTAAAATACTTTGTTTTCTAACAAAAAATCATCATAAAAACACAAACATGTATAGTCTTACATTGATTCGTCTGGATAAGACTAGTTAATTTAGTTGTTTTCAAAGCAGTATATATTATTAAAACAGCTTTTGTCCACTAAATGTATTTTTCAGTTTTTTTTATCTGTTTGAGACATGCTTGCTTTTTGCTTTTTGTAATGAAAACCTATTTTGTTTTTCTATCTAACTAAATGTCCTTGACATAGTTAACGAATACGTATTTTACAACTGTCTTACATGAAATGAGATAATGGCACTTGTCTTGAATATTTATTTGAACACAATCAGGACCACCCGACTCACCGGCGCGTTTCGAGCAACAATCGACAACGTACAATAGCGTTACGTTTTCCGTCGAATCCGGCTTTTTCAATGGCGGGGATCAAACACTCGTCCTGCAGTACCGGCGAGTGAACAGCAACTCTTTATGGGCGAACGGCTCGGTAGCTAACGCTGGCAAGAAGAAGCATGTCGTTGTGGCGATGACGGTAACTGACCTTTCGCAAGTTACCGACTACGAGTTCAGAGTCTATGCCTTCAACGTGTATGGTCATAGCGAGTACTCGGCTTTGGTCCAAATCGCAACATTTCTACGTATGTAATCACCCACGTTCGTGTTATTTTTAATCGCCACCATGCTCGTCGAATGTTTTAATTCCAAGCCTTTTAATAAAACAAAACAACCTCCAAACACGGCTATTAAACTGAATGCACTAAGTAATCTCCTAATGTTGAATGCTTTTGTTGTATTCATAACAAATTGTTTAATATTATATGCACAATTGATGCGCTGCTGTCATATTTGCTAACGCATAATTATATTATTTTTGTATACGTGTATTGCTATTATAAAGGGACATTTTCACAGGCTGGGATATTGGCATTGTATTTATCTTTTTTTTCGTATATAAAACACAACATCAAAACGCAAGGTCCGAAAATAACACAACTAATTTAAACCTAAAACCCGTTTGGCTATGATAAAGTAGCTTTTGAAGTTGATAAAATAATAAAAAGGTAACACACGCAAAACTAATTCATAATTTGGACTGGCAATGGTCTAGTTGAAAAGGCATTGGGTGATTTTTTTCAGTCAAATGAATCCCGATTCGAACCCAGGTGGGCTTAACTTTTTATCGTTTTTATTAATTTACCTCAGATATGTTTTTCCACAGTCTCAAACTATAGTGTTAAGGCATGTTATTAAAACTTAAAGTAGAAAACAAAGTATACAAGTATCTTGAAGTTGGAAAAGAGTAGAGGGTTAAATAATTTGTTTGGATATTAACTTTTGTCTGCTATGGATCTAGATGTTGGAATGGTCGTTGGTAGTGTAACAGGCGGCACTGCAGGCGTCGTTCTGATCTTGGTGATTATGTGCGCTGTGTACTTGAAAAAGAAGCGCGGTACGTTACACAATACTAGCATAGCAAATAGTGTTTTAAAGAATTTAAGCTTGACAATGAAGAAATTGTTCATTATACCATATTATAATTAAACATGCTATCATTATACATATATTTTATTGATATTTGAGAATTGTTTTTCCCCAGGTCGAAAGGGCAGTTCAAAATATTGCCATTTGTGCTGTGGAAAACTACTTAAATAATAATAATAATAAAAATTATAACAATAATAATAATAATAATAATAATAATAATAATAATAATAATAATAATTAAAATAATAATAACTATAATAATAATAATTATAATAATGATAAGTATAATAAAAACACTTATTTTTATGATCTATGAGATCGCATATTTTTCTTAACAAGCTATTGACATCTTTGTAATTGCAGATAAGAAGCCACCGTAAGTAACTGTTATATGCTATCGATCTTATTATAAATTTATATTAAATTTAATATCTTCAATGGAAATATAAAGACACATTAAGTAATTAACGCCTAACTAAAGCTTAATAGATTAAGCAGCATAAAATGCAAGTAGTTAAAGCACTTTTTTGCTGTATAATTTAGTGTTGCTGTTTGTTTCAGACAAACTGTTACGTTTACAAACATTCTAGAAGAGCCGAAATGGCAAGGTAAAACGACATAATGCGATCTATTGATATTCAATAATTATTTATTTGGAAAGCTGGCATTTATGAAACGATTGTATGTGGTAAATTACAAATGTATACATGAATGACCCCGAAATTCTCGGATTATTTTAAGTTTTTTAACACATTCGAATGTGTAGGAAAGATGATCTCAAAAACACAAGTTCATTGTAAACGACAACGCAAGAACGTTATTATTTTATTAAACAAAAGGGAAAAACCAAATATATTTAACTAGTGAATAATTCGAAATCTAACTATATGGTAGTCTTAAAAAAGCTTGTTTATTGTCTGTCATTAATAAATTAATATCCTTTCATTTCAGGACATGCAGAGGGAAATGTGTAAGTGTGTCTTTCATAAGTTCTCCATGTTTAAAATGTATTTTTTGACCTTTTTTTTTGTCATGATTGCAGTACCAAAGTTAATAAAAACTTTCTTAAAATAAAAATTTAGATAATTTTGTTTGAATATTTTTCGTTAGCACAAATTAATATTGCTTTATTGCATTTGTGCAGCACACATTTATTACAAGTTTATGATTATGTGATATTATGTAAAAAATCGCACGAAGACGCCTATAACATCTTCAATTAATGTTGATGTTTTTGTTATATGTATTATAAACGTATTTATTTAACCATGATCTTAGGTTAAATAAGATCATACTACTCACGGTTAGTTGGTTTTATTTACTTTTTGATTGGCAATGGTTGTTATAACTCTGCGCTGTGAATTTGTGTAGCTATGAAACATTTAAGATGGGATTGTTCAATGGCTCAGATTATCCCAAGAACTAAGTAGAATGTATTTTTGAAGCATGATGTGTTGATTAAGAAACATCATGAAGCCGAAACCCCTTACTGGAAGAAGCCTATCTGCTTTAAGACCTGATCTTCAAAAACTATTTTCTCAGGATCTCTAAATGAAAGTTCTAACTTGTAAGGATAGATGGGCAACTGATGGCTATTTTTTTACGAATAGTCAGACTGTCATCTCGATTTGATAGCAGGTAAAGCCGTTTACGAGAAGCCCTTATTGGCAGTAATTTGCATGTGCGCATCGTGTAAATGTCTGTTTTAAAGCATTTAAACTTAAGCCGATAATATAAAGCTTCATGATAAGATACCATTTTTATCAAAATTGTGTTAACATATATAACCGCATATAATCTTTAAAATCGATTTCGGATTGTAGACATTCATAAAACGGTGTTTACTCAATGCAAGCCTTCTATTTAAATCAAGACATTCTCACTTACTTAAAGTCATTAAAATGGTAAAAAAGTGCATATAATTGAAAAACATACTTTTACCTTTACACGTTTTTTTGGTTATTTTGACGCACGCATATGTTAGCCTTATTTCGTGTATTTATTTTTATATGATCTATATATGTTTCAGTCTTAAATACACTATTTGTTTTCTTCTGTTATGTTCAATTTCCTATAAATAAAGACACAGTAGGCGAGTTGGAGGTGAGTGAAATCTTCTTATTCGGAGTGGGTTGGGCGAAAGCTGCAAATGAGCTTATAGACAAAACAATTTTGTAACTTTATATAGTAAGAGTCGTATAAATACTGTATTCTTATACACATGTCTCGTAACAAGATCTTAATGTGAACGTGGTTTGTTTTTCTCATAATGTAAGCATTCCGCACTGCACTTATACAGTTATTTGTTTGATTTTTTAGATATACGGAGTGTTCATCCGAAAACATCTACATGAATACCAATGCAACTGAAATGTATCTATTTTTTCATTTTTGTATTGTTTTTATCAGTGAGGTGTTTAAGCCCAACCTCTAAACAAAGTTGTAAAATGTAAAAACGCACTGTATCGTATATGGATTTCAATATTTTTTGTGTATAAAAATGTTATACAGTGTAAACCATTATCAGCAGGTTTTGACGTCGGCGTAAATGTGCAATGTTTAACGTATGTTTCTTTGTTTTCATGGCCAGTGGATACTGTTATATTCAACATATTGTGAAATTGGCCCTTTTATATAATTATATTTCGCTATGCTTCACCGGTAACATTAATACTTTTATTGCTATATTGATGGTTTTATATTTACTTATCTGCATGTGTACAAATCGATGATGAAGAGACATATGTCTAATAAGTTTAAAAAGCCACCGGCCATATAGTTATATCTAGACCGTAGTTGAACTTTTACAATAAATCATAGCTCGCTAACGTTAACTCCGCACAAGTAACTATGAACACAGTAGCTATCGTACAGAAAACGAGTATTTCGGATTAAACCGTATCGTATCTATAAAGGGTTGATCCCATCAATGAACTCATGAAACATGAGTACGAATAAATCCGAGTTCAAAATACATGTACAAGGGTTATAAAACGCTGAATTAGGCTCATTGAATTCGTGTTGGCGAATATATATACTCCCTATATAAACCCAACGTCACCGTTATTTTCTCAAAACCCCTTGCAAACCGGAAAGCTTCATATGATTTAACGTTTACCGTGGAGTCTCGCTTTGCTTTCAGTACCGACGTCCAATTTTGATATTCAATACTTCAGCAAGTTCTAAAAAATGAAACATATACTTGCTTAAATACATGATTTATGCTTTGTTTCTTAATAATGTGCAATAAAAAAAATTGGAATCGGGTCTGCTTACTATTTCGACGACACTGGTGTCTGTTTAAAGAGCAAAAGTTACAACATAATAGTATAATTAGTTAAGGGATGAAAATATAAAGTACGAGCATTTATAAACCAGCACTTATATATGTAGATATTCAAAAACAACTTACAATCACATGTTTTTCATTGATATAACGATTCGATTTGGACCTTACAGACAAGCGTCTATTGACAGTAATCGATGTTTCAAAGCCAAAGCCAATTCAAACGACGAAGCTGACTACATGAATGTGGCTAAGCAATTGGGTAAACCAAATGATGACGATATGAGTGAGGATGACCACGTGTATGATTTAGCACAAATGTCTATCAAAACAGCGTTGGAACAAGGGAGTATCAACATAAATGTACCGAAAAAGTCTTCAAATACCCCTTCTGCAGCGTGGTATGCGAAAAGCGTACCTATAGACAAGGAAGAAGATGTTGATTCCACAATGGACGCACACAGAAAACCAGCTGATCAGATTTATGATAACATCCGACTAACGCCGGGTCAAACTAAACTAAAGAAGACGAAGAATATTGACGAGTATGTTCTTTATGTTGGGATTAAGTTGTATCTGATGTACTTTTTATTAATGTGCAATCCTTTGTAATAGTTGAGTTTATAGTATTATGTTAACGGTATGTTCATTAATCTAACACAGACGGTATTAAATTCGAAAGTTTATTTATATATGATTTGGAATAACGTAATGGGTTTGTTGTTTTTTGGATGAAGGACATATATTATAGGAGAACATTTTAAAAACTTGTTTGAGCAAAACTTCGAATATACACTCAAATATAGTTTATGTGAGGTACAAATCAATAGGCAGTTACATAAGCCTTATATAGAAATACTTTCTAAAATGTTAACACGTACATTAAGGTACATTTTATTAAGTACACTTACATGTTTTCCTTACAGATTTGAATATGATTACGTGACATTGCAGTAGATTCACGGAAAAGCAGTAAGTATACAACATGCGATATGCATATTCACTTTTGTAGTTTGCCTTGTATCCTAAGTAAACCGACACTGTATGGAAACCGAACATTTGGTCCGTTCCAGTTGGCGTACGGAATAGAGAGTTTTCACTGTAGTTCATTCGTAGATATTAAGTTTTTGAACAGAAGTTTTCATCAAATAAGGAACATATTTCAGCCCGATCGTGTTTTACCTTTGCATTATACGTATATTGGATCTGCCATTCTTTGTTACCTCTTACCACAGTTTAATGAACAACTTCAGATAAACTTCCAGACCAAGTTGTACATTGAAATCGGCTTAAGTCTGTCTAAAAAAGCATGCAATAAGAAACATTCCGCTACCTTAAATAGTTTGAACAACTATTTAATAAAAATAAACCGTTAAAAGCTTAAATGGGAAAGACCGTGCTTTAAAAACCCCCATAAAAACTGGTATTTATTGAGTTAATTGCATTTAACTAATTGCATATTATTCGTATCTCACTCCAATCCAATAACTGTGTTATTAGCGAGAACGAATATCAAACAGTCGCAAATTTTTACACATACCAAGCTACTTGCAATGTCATTACAACCGGAAGAAACGTACGAACATCCCAAGTTCATCCGCTTAAAATAACATGCCGGCATTTTAGGGCTTCAGATGTGATATTACTCGCAACTACAGTAAGAAAAACTTATTACAATGGAAGATGATCGTAATTATGAAGTGTTTTTGAATGGACCGTGCACATATGAGCCTGAGTCTAGAGCATGTCAGTCAGTTTGTCTGAATCTGACAGCGAGCAGTCTTTGTCGATGCTCATGATGACCATCGTGTTGGTACATATTTAATTGCATAGTATTTTTACCGCACATGTTGGAAATAAAACAAAATAAGTTTTGATGTCTTTGATTGTAGTTTTACAGTACGCTCGCATTGAATATGGCTACGTTGTACGGTTCATAATTATCAAATACCTAACTGATACTGGCAACAATCTGAATGAATTTATTGAAACTCAAAATACAACTTCCATCTTAATATTAATGTGATGAAACCAAATCAAAGGCATGGTGAAGGTTTAAGAGGACAGGGTGTTGCCTTGGTGCGCCGGAGTGTCTTAGGCCTTGATGGGGCACTGGTCTAATAGTGATTACTATTTAGGACGCAAATGTTATTTAATATGGGAAAGCTTATCCCTTATCTGATACCATACTGTGTCGAACATAATAAACTTGAGATATATCAAGTGATAAGATACACTTCAACACCCAAATATGCATAAACTACATGACACAATTGACAGATTTGTACAGAAAAATACACAGCACTGGTAACTGGTGTTAATTTGATATCGTCATTGTCTTGTTGCCATAGATATTCATGAAAGTTAAGAAAATAAGAAAGCAACTCTTCTCTTTGTGACCTTATATTTAACCCATATTATTACTGCAAAATGCCTAGCTGTTCATTGTTTATTAAATACTTATAATTATGATAAATGCACAAACCCCTAAGCATTTTATATTTTATTGTGAATATCGCATCGTATACCCATGGTATTAGCAAATACTATATATACTATTACTATTATAGTTAATATTATTCTAGTTTCCTTTTAAAATGTTTTCTGTTACAAGTATGTGTGATAGACAGTACATTATTTGGCTTGAATATTAGTTTTAAGTAATTTGACATAGTTTGACATAGTTTTTGACCAACACATTGGGTCTCTCATAATTTCTTAGAAGATGAAGAAATTATCCTGACAAGTACACATACTATGTTTGACGCTTTGAATATTGTTGGTCACCCAGGTTATAGTCTAATTTTTTTTTTAAGTCGAAATAAATTTGTCATTGTATATCTGTTTTAATTATTCCTTACTAATAGGCGAAGGTTTCAAATAACTTTGTAGTTACCAAGCCATGCTTACATACTTTTAAAAATAATGAATCCTGAAAATAATCCTTATTTTTAAACTAAATAAAGGCACAAAAACGAATCATATAAACATTTCTAGTAATATTTATACATAAATATTTGTGTGAATTTCGAAGTTTCGTCCGTGTGTTACTTGCACTCGAAAGCTACACACTGAACCATGCCAATTTACGACTGTCATTACAACAAATCAGTTGTAACAAAAGCTTTCAATAAAACGTAACGAAACACTATACCAAAATAACACGATATTGCTAGTCACAGTTGACATTGAGCGAAATGTTTCAAGCTCCAATGCGCAATAACAATTGACGCATTTCCTTGTCATGCGCATTGGGAAGAGTCTACTTACTCACCAAAACAGGTGGAGGAAATACCCGAGCGGGTAATGGAAATAGCCAATCAGCACACTCATCGTTTTTAGTGGGATAATGTGTTTTTTTCCAAATATTGTGATGATTTCAATCGTCTAAGAATATTTTAAACAATGAAATAGCAATTTTTGTTATAAACATGACCGTTGACCTTTAAAAAAAAATTTTAAGAGAAGATTTTACATTTTAAGTAAAGAGATTTGTGAACAGTGGTGTTTAAAAAATTGAAGACAATCCGAAAGACTGCGTAAATATTCTCATAAACAGAAAGCAATTTAAGGTTTATTACGTGTTTTTGAAAACATAGAAAACATAGATCAGCGTTGAAAGTGATTTGTTTATTCTTTCATTGGCATATTCGTATTTAAAATTGACAAGGTTCCAATCATCTAACTAGTCAAGTGATGTCTGTATACATTCCACCGATATTCTATACTACGACACCATATTTGAACAACATTACATGTGCAATATTACATTTGCCTATTGCAGCCCCTAATTACCAAGCCACCGAACCATCCTCAAAAAGTTCTGATGAAGTGGACTACGAGAACACCTTTTGAAAGAGGATGAATAAATCAACTTAAAAAAAAACGCTTGAGCAATTTAATACGTGTAGGTGTAAAACATGTATTCAGTGACCTGCATCGATCTTAAACCGTGCATCAATTTTACTTTGCCCTTTGACCGATGATTTTCATGTTCATACATTCTATAAAAAAACACAGCGATTAATACGATTCCTAACGATCATGTGATCGGTGTGTGTTTTTACTTCGAAACACGAGCTGTCAAATGACATAACTTGTCATTAATTAATTGATTTTGATTTGTTTGAGCGTTGTATATCTAGTGTAAATAAATACCCTTTTGTAGAACTTTGCACTTCCATTTCATCGAGTCATACATGAATTAGATCTAGAAGTTAAATTTTAATTTATATTGACGTTTGTGATATAACATATGCATTTCGTGTAACATTATAATGCCATGTTAAATTTTCTTGGGCATTGACATTCAAATATTGTTGAACTATTTGCGAACGTATTACATTTTACGAAATTCATCATTCCAAACCCGTAGTGACATAACCATCTTCTTAACAATATGGGAACTTAATACTGTAGAGTCAATAAGTGCACTCAACATCTTTTAAAACTTGTTACTTTTTTGTCCTCAAATTTGAATCGCCAAAAATACACGATATTTTTTCAGATATTTGTCACATCTTCATATCCATTTGCGAAAATATGTTTTAATAAGATTTGAAAGAATCACTTATCCGTAACGTGTTACTCACTTTTACATTACCAGTCCAAGCATAAGCGGCGCCAGAATTTGACTTTAATTTACTCAGATTAAAATTTGGGCCACATCTAAGAAAGATAAACATTCTGCCCAAGTGTTTGACTAAGTAATACATGAAGCTTCTAATGCAATTGTTATCAAAGAATTGACCTTGCGATATATTTTTACCCCATATATTAAGATTCAAAATCCTCCTAGTATTGTCATTTTATTTTTAAGATTGGATTTCGATTAATCGTTGAGCAAGGTTAGTCATTAATTTTACTTGTAAATTGGTCACATTTTTTATAGTGTTGACCTCATCGAAATAGATTTGAACTTGCCCTATATATTTTCACGATAAACATTCTGGTCAATTTTCATCAATATCTTGTTTCTTTTATTGATAACGATGTAAAATGAAAATTGAGGATTACAAGATTGTTCTAATTTTTGACCTTGTGACTTTGTATATGACCCCCACTTGACAAAATTTGAACTAGGATATGATTGATTCAACTAAATAAGCTGCGAAGATTGTTGTAGTATAGAATTTCCAATTCGGTTCGTAAAGGAGAACAATGAGAGATAACTATATAAGCTTCTGTATTATAATTTAGGTCTCTATGTATTGATCGTGAACTTTTTAGCTCATGTGTTAATAATTCATTTATTGATTTTGTGTGTTTCTAACTTTTGAATTCAAGCGTTAACTTAAATACAGAAATGGAACTAGCCTAACGTTTAGTATTTTTCAATTAAAATTAACTCAACAGGTTGGGTATTGATTTTTCTTTTTGATAAAATGTATTGTTATTTGCCTTGGCTTTGCTTTTTATTAATTTTATGTGTTCCTTTAGAAAAATAAAAGAAATAGTACAGTTGGTGAATGCATATTATTGTATTATTGCTACTTGTAAATGAATGTTTTTAAGTAATACTCAAGACTATAACACTGATTAATTGTGAGAGAAAATGACGTTTATGTACATATTTTGAGCATATATCGAGCGTAGTTTAAGATAACAGAGAATATATGTATTTATGTGTGAAACCAACAAGTAATCTGGTCAAGTAATTTATGTACATGTTTATACTTATTAAACGTCTTTACTGCTTTAAAATAAATAGTATTATAAGGCTTTTTTGTTTATTAAACAGGAAATTGTATAATATTAGACCGTATTTCAGTATTCCCCGTTTTATGTTAATCCTTTTTATTGTTGAATTGTTGATAAGCGATATCCATGAATGCTATATAATATGTTTACGTATGTAATTATAGTATACACACGTTAACTTCAAGTCGGATGAAAAGCATAAAATTTAAAAAAATGACAGCGTCGAATAATAAATGACATGTTACACAACATTTTATTGGATGTTTAACGTTAGAATATGTTAATGATTGTTTAATGTAAGAGCTTAAGAATGTTAATACATCAGGTAGTGTTTTGTCCGCACTTCATTTTGTTATGTGTGTATCGTTGTATAATATACTGTATTTTCATATGCACGCTACTGATTTTCTTCAATACGTATCTTTTTAAATTTGATAATAAATACTATTTCCGCCTTGTATGTCGTGTAATTTGTTTTCGGATGGAAAGCATGAAAACAGCATACAACAGACATGCACCAATAACAACGTAATAATAAGATTGTCTTGATATCCTTCGAACTATGTTTAAATATAGGATATGGATATGCACGAGATCTAAGTTTTTATCTTGTAAACTGCATTTTGAATATCAGAATATAGTTTTCTTTATTATTTTTCAGACATTGTTGTCTTAGGACGAAGCTTTTCGTAATGCAACTTAAAACGTTATCGATAGATGTATAGTTTTACTTTCGGCTTTTGGTAAAATGCATTTTATAGAAAAAAATAACTGTACTTGTTATTATTGTGCCTTTATTAAACAGTTGGCACCAAGCGATCAGGAGATTGAGTTTGTTGCAAAACGAATATAAATCATGGGTTAACATTAGAATACTAAATTTATAATTAACAATACAAAACTGCGCGTTTGCATCTACATGTTTCATGCTATATCAAAAAACTTGTGCGTTACTTGGTTTAACATAAAATACTTGTAGTGAAACATTGTTAAAACCTTGCTTGTATACAAGGACACATATCTACTTTATCAAGTCCTTTTTCGTGTTAAGGCGTGGCTATAAAGGTATATGTGTGGGTTATTTTAATCAAACAATATATATTTATGATGCAAACAATATCTACTGTATTACAACATATCATTACAATGGTATTAATACGATTTACTTGTAATTTATTTCTAACGAAACAAAACAAAGAGATTCTGGACAAAATTTGGAAACAATTTGCTTTAAGGAAGGAAACCTTATGCAATTATTTGGCATTAATAAGTTTCATCATTGTATTGTTTAAATACGTTAATAGTAAATTACTATGACATATTAGTCGAAGTGCATATCCAATTATTCAGAGTGATTTATCAACGTCATTTTCTATTTATTTGTGAGGTGTATTTAGAGCTGAATAACATCTTCTTAGAAGTCATTTCTATGTTCGTTCAAACGGATCTGCCCTTGGCTGTCGGTTGTTTTCATAAACAACTTTATTTTTTAAGTACGTTCAAGCATGGCTGAGCGATCACGCCAGATGTCCACATACTTACCGCCGAAGTCTATGTCGACTAATTCGTAAGCAAAATCCTTTAATATCGACCACTGGCTCACAAAGAAAAAGATGGCAGTTAACCGCAAAATTGTTCTCGTATCCGCACATTCTCCCTAAATGATGGACTGCAAGTACCCGCTCTAGCCTTTGATGAATTATGTAAATCAAGCCACAACCGCGTCCTCCCTCCATATCTTTATTTAATTCCATATCAGGAGTAGATTATTGGCATGCAAGGATTAATTTGATTATGAATGTTTTTCTAGAAATAACTTTGATTTTCAACTGAATTTAAAATCTGATTAAAAAGGACAATACAAAACATCGCAAAATGGTTGTGTATGCTTGTGTAAATTGTTGATTGCTTAGAAAAGTTATAAGTAATTGACTTTATTCGATGGTATAGGACGATCATATGTCAAGACATTACAGCTTGCTACGTAAAAGTAAAATACATGTATTGCTATATTTATTATTTGGTAAACACTCGCTACTAGTTGTGTATCACTAAAATGTTTACATGTTTACAAGGATGATTGCCACTTGTTTGGTATTCAGCATCGAAATATATTAACACATAACAAGCTATCAGGAGCCTCTGAATACAATTGACATTGAATTAGCACTTCCTATGAGAAGATTAACAAACCTACGATCATTGAAACGCAGGCCAAAATATCGAACACTTATTTTCAACGTCCTGTTCATACATGTACCTGGTCAGGTGGCTGAATCTGACATCGTTCGACATCTTCATTTGTCTCGGGAAAGAGAGTAGAAAGGCGTCTATGTGCTCGATAATCGCGGGTTCATTGAAACGCCCATTTTACACGCAACTAATGCGCATAAGATACGAATGATTGTCCCTGTTTTAAGGCTGACGTTTGCATTAAAAAACACATGTGAATTATGTATACACATTTGACACAGGTGATTGCCCAATAAGTGATGCTGACGCCGGCATTGAAATACAATTGTACCATATCTATATGCATGTGACACGGCTGATTGCCAATGTATTGACATAATGCCTGCATTGGAATTAAGCCATATGTTACTTATACGCACACAAGCCAGACTATTTCTCATTGGTTGATACTCACTTCTGCATTGAAACACACATACAATTTATTCATACACTTACGTTAGGGGTGATTTCTGCTGCTTGTCAATAACGTCTGCTTTGAACAACAAGTACACGTTACCTATACGCACACGACAACGGTGATCGCCCCCAGCTTGCTGCTCATATCTGCATTGAAATACACGTTCACGTTACTAATTGCATCAAAATATATACGTACACGTTACATATATGTATAACTAACACAGAAGATTCTTACTGATTGGATGATCACTTCTTCATCGAAAACAACAAACATTATATATATAAGGAGCCCTAACCAATGATGTGTTTTTCATAATTGTGCAAATTGTGCCCGATATGTTTCAATATGTTCTACGATATTGATTGTACTCTATAAATAAGCAAAATTTCATCCAAATCAACGCCTATCATTAACTTGCGTTTTAAAAAACCCACAAAAAACAAACAATAGTTTGAATGTCAAATTTACCGAACGCCCCATAAAACACCATCACCCTACAAAACTACATATTTGTGAAATAAGTTTGAATTGAAATATTCATTACTTCAATAAGCTGAGACATGTATTTATATATTCAAGAGATCTAATTTTATTTCCAATTGACGTGGTTGGAGTATTTGTTATAGTTATGCGAATTGTAATATTTCTCCTTTAACTTTACAATAGAGGTATTGAATCGATGTTAACTTATTTGCTTCTTTAGTAAACATCTTGGTTTACAGTCCGGGTAACCTTCATCATACACATGTTTAAAACTTATTACATGTGATCAGTTTCAAACACACGGGGTTCTCGTTTTTTAATTTCAGGAACAGTATTGAGTTTGCGACCCCTCATGAACTTTTTATACGTATGAGGCGTATGTGGTAAGCAATATCTGGTTATTTTTCGTCCATCCTGCTATTGTTTGAATTCAATAATGAGTAAAACAATCTTTGTTGCATCCTTTGTTCAGAAATTATGGATTCATTATCACATGAAATTGAAAAGTAAAAAGGAACAATTCATGGGGTTCATGTTCGTTAAGAATATTGATATTAATTATCCCCACGCTTTTAAAAGCGTGGGGATATTGTATTGATCTCCGCCGTCTGTCCGTCCGTCCTGGCCACTATCTCCTCCTACACTATTAGCACTAGAACCTTGAAACTTACACACATGATAGCTATGAGCATATGTGCGACGGTGCACTACTTGGAATTTTGATCTGACCCCTGGGTCAAAGTTATGGGTAAATACATGGGTAAAATGGGTAAAAAAACTCATTTTACTAACAACATGCGACGCTAACACAGGGTTCAGATCAAAGTTACAAATAGTGCACCGTCGCACATATGCTCATAGCTACCATGTGTGTAAGTTTCAAGGTTCTAGTGCTTAAAGTGTAGGAGGAGATAGTGAAGAATGAGGGTTGGGGTGGGGCCCACAATTTTGTTTTACATTACTTTTTCATTTATTCACCAATTGACTTCAAATTAATAGTGAACATCTCTTATGACAACACGGTCTATCTCGACCATCCATGTCCACATTACCCATCCCAGGGTCATTGATAACGGTTAAGGCAGCTAGGTGCCCGTCCTCTTTCAAATTTATCGGGTACTACTTCCCTGTACCCCCCTTTTTTTCGTTCCCATTTTTTTTTCGTTAACAATTTTTTGTTTGTACCCTAATTATTTTTGTACCAAATTTTTTTATTTCGTACCCTAATTTCCCCGTTCCCCCACAGTTTTTCGTACCAACAATTTTTCGTACCTAATTTTTGTTTGTACCCAATTTTTTTTTCTACTAGAACCTTGAAACTTAAACACATGGTAGCTATGAGCATATGTGCGACAGTGCACTATTAGAAATTTTGGTCTGACCCCTGGGTCAAAAGTTATAGGGGTTGGAATGGGGCTGGGTAAGAGATTTTCACTCATTTGTTAAGGTTATCTTACATTAACTTCTTCATTTCTACACCGATTCACCTCTAATTGATACTAAACTTCTCTTATGACAATGCGGTCAATCTCAACTTGTCATGGCCTATTACCAACCCTGGAGCGCCTCGCCCACATAGACCACGCCCACCCAAAATTGTGTTTGAACATAACTTCTTCATTTATTCACCAATTGAAGTCAAATTAATACTGAACATCTCTTATGACAACACGGTCTATCTCGACCATTCATGTCCACATTACCCACTCCGGGGCCCCACCAACATAGGCCTTGCCCACCAAAATTTTCATTTTAATATAACATCTATGCGGTGTGGTGATACGCGTCGGCCTCTGCCGCGCTATTTCTAGTTGAATTATTTATTAACTTCGAGTTTTGTGTATATTATTAGCAGATGTGTGTATGGTAGGTTCTTAGAAAATGTTATTTTTTTATTTATTAGTACTAATATATTCTTGGTGATCGTCATACCATACACATGGCTACACAAGTAATTGATTACACAATTATGTACAATGAATTATTTCAAAGTCATAATATCAAGAGCGCTATATAATATACGGACATTGTCTTTATTTCCTTATATATAAATCATTCTGTAAGGCTAAGCATTTAATACCGTGAATGCACTTACTCGTTATACTATAAGGTGTTGTACTAATAGAATACTACCAAGTTGTCTTAAAACAACGTACATTGTTTATAGATACACATTTAAAAACTTCTAAAAACGCTTCATTAACAAAGAACAAGCGTGTTTTAGGAGTGAATATAAGTATCATGGTGTGGACCTGTATGCGTAGCATCTATAACAGCAGCACCAGACAACGTTCTTGGGCCAAAATAACGATAGCTTGAAATTCACTTCAAGTGTGGACCATTCATAGACTTTCATCAGAAGGCCCATGTCACTGCTAAGCATGGTATTAAACATAATTCGTTAAATAATCTGCATTTGTATAATTACTTTATTATTATTAATTGTATTATTATTGAGATGATTAATACTTCTTCATCTCATTCTATTATAATTATGATTATTGTTATTATTATTTTTATATTATAATTGTGTTTTATTATTATTCTAGGTCAGATACATTCTCAAGTAGAATAAAAGACACAGATTTAGTAAATTTAAAATTGTGAGGTATGTTTCGAAAATCCAGTTTAGGAATGTGTTTATTAAATAATGAAACATTTAGCCAGCTTCATAAAAAACTTTTATCACTTTTTTCAATAAACTCAATTATACATATGTATTAGTAGAAATTCGTTTGATCAATATTTCGGCAAGTAAGGTTGAGGCATTGAAGAGATTTATTTTAAACCTGACATCGTGGTGATCTTTCTTCGTTAACCATTATCATGAGGACAGTAATTAATTCAGGAAATGAGTAATTGATCTTGATTGCCGAATTCAACGAAATAGAGCGCTACGTAATAACCACAGATACAGCGGAAATTATTTGCCGCTGGTATATTCACTTCCCAATTACACCACTAAAATTTCTGTTCTGGCGGCTTTTTCAGCATTTAATAAAAACATTATTAAGAACAATAATAATGTGATGTTTGCGGATGTATCGATTGAAAACGCTGAAGATGTCGTTGACACTATTTGGAGTTATTAGTATCATATTACTGAAACATATTGCTGATGGTAAGCAAATTACTTTCTTTTAAAAATAAGGACATTTACAAAAATGTCATATCTGCCGTAGATGCGTTTTGAATCATCATATAGCATTCAGTTAGTTGCGAATACAGATGTGTACATTTCTACGCGACTAAGCTTTTTGTTTTCTATTTAAAAAGAAGAAATAGTATAACTTGACTTTTGAAATGATTATTGCTTATCTTTATAAAGACGAAGAAAACACTAAAAGATGCAAAACTAAACGAACTGCAAGAAAAACTGTATATTATGCACGAACGAGTTTTGCAAATGAATTTGAATAACTTGAGATATTTGAAAAAAAAAAGATTCTTAACGGTGTGTTTACATCCTGTCCAGCTCGCGTGTAAATCCCTGAAAACCCCGTTGATTCTGTACCCTGGTAGGGCTTAATTTAATTAAACTTATTTACATGACATGTTTCTTCAGGCGGAGAGGGTGGGGGCATTAACAGACAAAGGAGTAAGAGTTTTGAAAATCTCTCTCATATATGTTGGGAGGTAGTGAATTTTAAGAAATGACAGTTTTCGGGTAAAATGAAAATGTGTACGAGTTTTTTGTGGTATGTACATGTTAAAAATAGTGGATACTGGAACAAGAAGGTTGTTGGGAGAAACGATGGCAAGTATATGATGGATAACTTGATTAAGCATGATGGGATGAAATCTTGCCCCACGTGTTTCAAGTGTTTTATGTGCGGCCGATGAAGGGGGTGTATCATATTATTTACTGAACTTGAATTGTGATACACGTTTGCTACGTTTGATATTTTTGCTCTATTTTTATACCTTAAGATATCGGCACAAACTATTATGCACTAACAAGTTTTGCAATTGACTTTGAATAACTTGAGATATTTGAAAAAAAAAATCTGAACGGTGTGTTAACATTCTGTCCAGCCCGCGTGTAAACCGCTGAAAATTCCGTTGAATCTGCACCCTAGTAGGGCTTTTAAAGGGGCCTTTTCACAGATTTTGGCATTTTTTAACTTATTCATTAAATGCTTTATATCGATAAATGTAAACATTGGATCGTAAAAGCGCCAGTAAAAATCAAGAATAAAATTAAAAAAAGGAAAAGAACATTGCCCGGACCAGGTTTCGAACCAGTGACCCCTGGAGTCCTGCCAGAGTCCTGAAGTAAAAACGCTTTAGCCTACTGAGCTATTCCGCCGAGTACACATATTGGACGTATTTTATACCTTATATAAGCAATCTTCGTAGTTTCACAAAATTTAACGACAAAAACAGAACTCTCCAAATTATTCAATCGTTTCGCGTTGCAACGCTTTATAATTTTTAGGTTTTAAAATCGTCAAAAGATGCATATAATGGCTATATTAGACCATGGTAAATGTTCAGTATTACTGTTTCCTCACAAATATCATAACTAAAACGAAAATTTGCGAATCTGAAACAACTTTTTTCAATTTTGTCAATTTACCAAAGCGTGAAAAGATCCCTTTAATTAAACTTATTTACATGACATGTGGGGATGTAATTTTATCCCACGTGTTTCAAGTGTTTCATGCATTGGCTGATGAAGGGAGTATATCATATTATTTACTGAACTTGAATTGTGATATATGTTTGCTACAAATCTGGCTGTGCGTCATCTTTAACAGATTTGGATTACTTTAGAAAGTTCCTGAGAACGCGGAGACAAAAACAACTTTTTAAAAACTGTCATATCATTAATCAAAAGGTAATAACTCATGAAAATACGTTGTTGAGAAATAACCAGATAGTATGCAAATGTTCACACTGAAAAGTCGTTGGATAACGTTTTCTGAATTTTCAAAGTGATATAACTCGTAAAAAGAGATCGTAATGAAAGACCGAACACTTTGCGTATGTGAACCCTATCAGGTGCTTCAACAAATTTAGACAAGTATGTCTGAAATTCAGCGTAGAAATTAAGCGTGTGACGGACAAAAACATGGACATTGAGTAGCTTGTGAGAGATAACAAGGGGCGTTTGTTTCACTCGCCAATAAGCTCATTTGCATCCCTTTCGAATATATTACAAAAATATTTGTAAATAAATACATTAACGCTATGTTAACTGTATTCTTTGCAATGCCTTCTCTCTATGTTATATCACAAAAACTTATATAAACTCAGTTTTCTCATTATAAATATACAATTGAAAATGAGCACGGAAATATATTTTGCTTATTTTAACAACATTGTTTTAATGTTTCTACTTCAGTATACTAAAATACTGAAAACTTACCGTTTAAATAAACACAGTATATCTTTAGAAAAAAAAATCAATGGAAGGAAGTTAACTACTGACAAACAATTGTATTCATGATTTGGTACAGCGTTACCTCTTGTAGTTCCGGCCAGATTGAATAAGTAACTGAATCAAGGACTCTGATCTACAATTGTTCATTTCCGATTTTGACTTCAAACCCAGACCCAGACCTATTTATTGATAGGAAATAACAATGCACATTGGAGTATTCTTAGAAACTGTAGTTTATGAATTAAATATATGTTAGTCAATTACAAATACTTCGAATATCAACTTGTTTGGATTGTTCCCGAATCGTATACACAATGCACGAAATGAATCTTTCGGAAAACACTCTTTAACTATTGATGGGTTTTAATAAAACAATACTTTTTTTAAGTAAATAGTCACTAGAATTGCATTGTTCATTTGAGTGTGTGTTTTTAGAAGTCAGTAAGTGTCAAATGACCATTTCTGATAATTAATAGACTTGTAAACCTAAATTTTCCTTGTTAAGAAGAGCACTCAACATTATTAGTAGTAATAAGTGGTTGAATAGAAGTACTTAATCGATATGTATAAAACATCATCTACCAGTCTGAATGTCACATTATCAAAAAAATGTCCAAATGAAAGGTTTTATAGATCGAATTATGTATAGCTTTAATATTCCATTGACAAGTAATTTTGTTAATCAGCCTGAAATCTGCATAACAAAATCCTTAAATTCCTACGCAAAAATGAGAAAAAATATGTGAAAAATGAAATTAAGGAAACACAATATTGATTAAGAAAATGAGTCCATTCAATAATTCTAAAATTCCCTTAAGAATATTTTGCTATCAGTTCACACAGAACTAGATTGGCCACTGAGTCTGATGCCCACATTTTTGGAAACAGACAAGTCCACTTAACAAATACAGATTATCACCAAAAAAATCTTCATTCACTTTATACTTAAACTACTGCTACAAAGTGACAAAATTTAAAGAAAAACTATATTTATCAACCACTTTAAACATGTCAAGCAGGCATAATTCTGCATAAATTGATTGCACAAAGACGAGTTAATTCGCATACAACATGACTGATTTAACTAAACATATAATAATTAGAACAACTGAATCCAGAAGGTTTAACTTTTTTTTCATGTTATAATGCTTTAATTCATTTCATAATATATGTACATACACATTATTTACAAAGTCATGCACATTAATATATTAATCTACTATATGTAATGTGTTTTCATTAAATTATTAAATTCATTACACAATTTGAATTAATAACATACATCCTTCAACCTTTTTTACTTAACCTACTTTATAATTTTTATGTACAACACATTAATTAGTGCGTCTTGAACGAATACAGATTAAGATTTACCACAACAATTTTGCTATGTAACAAGTTCAAACAAGATAAAACCCAATTATGTATCATTTTCTAATGTTGTTAAATAACACAGTTTGGATTTACAATAAGAGTGCAGTTTACAAATACAATCAATTTAAATTTATGATTAATATGCAAACTACATTATATAGTATGATTTGATCAAGTAAACAAACTTAGCACATTTCAAATATAATGAGAGTTAAAGAAATTTATTTGTGTTATTCGTGCAATTTATGAAATACATATTACTCTAATAACTGTCCGAAAAAATCGTTAACTCGATTTATGCGGTTGCATAAATATTTATAGCTAAGCTTAGGCTAGCGTTAAATCCCTGAAAATTTGGAATAACTTCTGACCGAGCGCAACAACCGGTTTTACAATCATATACATACGCTACAATAGACCTATCGGACAATGAACAAAAATGATATATAGTTAAGGAAAGCATAACCAAAAGCGTGTTTAATTGCAATTTTAAAGATACTTGAAAATGCTTATTACGCAACCCTGCAGTAGTTCGAATAGGTTTGTAATAAATCAGAAAACACTCAGGTGCAATTTAATTAATTTTAGTTATTATAACAACACATATTCAATCAATCACTTATACGACTATAAGTATTATAAGTATGTAGTATGTTGTTTGTATTTGAATACTACAATTGTAAAGAATACGTTTAAATATGTTATTATGGCCAACGAGCTATTTATATATATATATCTCCGATTGTAGATACATGATGCCGTGTCTTGCTAAATATTAATATTTATATGTATCATTTATGCTAAAAAAGACATGAAATGTTGCAACCTGATACATTTTACAGATGTTTTCCACTATTAATACGCATTATTGGTTCCCTTCTTTGTGTTACAATTAATTATCCATGGGTAAATTTGCTGAAGTAATTCACGTGTTTCATGACATTGCAATTAGAATTTCCATAATATATTGGAGCGATAAAATGTTTGGCTACCAACTTTATCGAAACAGAAATCTAGTAATACATGTATAGCATACACTTTAAAAAGCTTTTTACAGTTGCCTCTACGTTTGGTTCAATCCTATTGATTTAGTTCGATTAAATAAAAAACTAAGGCTTGTTGCGACCAACTGAGTTTTGCCTCTTATGATTAGCGGCTTGTTAAGATTTACTTGGTTATTTGAAATTTGGTAAGCATAATAATTACTTGTTTTCGTGTAATACACTTCTTTTTTTGTAATTAATAATATAAAGTAATAAGACAAATGCACATGATTACGACTTTATGGCGTATTTAAGCCTCTTTGGGCGGCATTAAGAGCGCTTCAAATAAAGGTTTTATCAACAAGTATTAAATGTTTTTGGTACACTTCACACCTTTTTATACACATTTCATTTATACAAAATCAATGCTTTCGTAAGGTTCATATTATCATGGTCTAATATAATGATTCGTTTTATTTCCATAAACAATTTAAGATGTAAAGTAATATACTGCTTAAAAATAATATTTATTTTAGGCATAGTTTGCTTCAAGTGTATGGATGCGGAGAAATACAAGCATGCATTAACCGTACGGTTTATATCGTAATTCCTTACTGCATCTTTTTGAACAACAAATAGTGACATTTTGCGAATTCTTCTTTAATTTCTGTTTTTTCACCGGTTAAACTAACACATTTTCGGAACTACTTTTTCTATTTTTTGATTATCATATCAAGATTTACTTCAAGATTTATATATTTTTTTTATAATCACGAGTGAATAAAAAACGATATTCCATCGAATCCAACAAATTTTCTTTTTATTTTATGCTCTTTTACCGTTTATTTAAATTGTAAAAGAGTTTAACCGGAGAATTTCGCTGGTATAACGAGGTCATAATGTGTAATGAAATGTATTGAGGCACGCCACGGGAGAAAGAGTAACTTTTCAGCGAAAAGGAAACAGCTGTTAATTATTTTCTTGAAAAAGGGACACAAAACAAACAGAAAATTTGTTCATGTCAGTGTAAGATCGTTTGTTATTTCAAGAGCCACGAGTGAAATATTATTTTTCTATAATCACTCGTGAACTAACAAACGATCTTACACTGACATGAACAAATATCCTCTATTTAATTATTTTATTTTACTTTACCTTTAAACTAGAATTAAGACCCTGCACCTTGACATAGGAAATATGTCCCTTCATGCTCGGCTACATTTTAGTTGGATTTCAACTTAATACAAGTCCTAGTTTTGTGCAAGAGTATGTTTTAAATAGTTTTAATTTTGATATTCAGGTTCGTGGTTCTTGTGGTCAAAGATCCATCAAACTCTTTGTGTCACTTCTGCTAAGGTATTTCACAATCCATGCATTCTGGACACAGTTATGATCAAAATATATAGTTACGCGTGGGCTTCTTATACTTACATGTGACCGTTATGTGTTACCTAATGACGTTATTATATCCGGTCCTATTTACTACCGATTATATTTTATTTCTTACTCGGGATCTTTTGGATATTTTAGGATATCTTGATGTTTTACTTCGTGTGTTAAATGTTATTCATGAAATGTCAATTCCATTTCCGTGTTAAGCACTAATTATTAAATAGATATATATATATACAAATTCCTTGCCTGATGTTTTGATGATAATAATTCAAAACCAACGATCTTGCCAAGGCGGTTCAATTTTATTTCTGTAAAGCGAGACAAAGAAATATATTATAATATTTTCAAATAATATACATGTGAATCTACATGCACAGTTTATAATAGCATTTCATATAGCATTTGAAATAAAATACTTCTACAGAAATTTTCAGAAACATAGGATTTCAATAACTTACCATAAAAAGCCTACATTTTAATATTTGTTATATCAGTTTGCGGTCCAGTTATTATAAATTCTACACAATTCTTTACATACCGAATAATCCTGTAGAGTTAACAATATAATGTTATTAATTATAACAATAACATCAGCATACAACTAAAATCAGTAACTAACTATAAATTTCCGCACTTAGTAAAATAATACAAACAACAAATGAATAACCAAAATGTAAATAATTATAAGTTCATACCTGTAAAGCGAGACAGAAAATACGGTTTGCGTGAAGCTTAAATACTGTTAATAGGGGTGTGATTTCGATCGTGATAGGTCGGCTATCTCCGGACTTTCCGTAAGATAGTTTCCCACAAAAGTGCTAACTGGTATTAATCGGTTTTTCCTTTTTTGGTAAGTTCCTAGGTATGTTTTTCTGGTGAATCAGTGACCAATTAACTGGTATTAATAGATTTTTATAATTCCTAGGTGCTGAATAAGTGACCTGTGGTCAGTTTGCGTACTGTTTTTCCAATCCTGATTTATATTCTTGGAACTGGGGATATGTGTTTTGTTGAACCGAATTCTCTTATATTTAAAGGTCTTTAAACTCAACCGAAATATATGTTTTGTTTCGTTGTTGTTAATAAGAATTTGCTTGCGAAGTGTTTCCTTGCTGTAGGTAAAGACAGGTGTTAAAACATGAACGTATTTCTTTTGTTCTTGGTAACCATTTGCTATTCTAATATTTTTATAATATATGATGATTATATCTAATATAAAATAAAATGAAAATTACATTTAATAAAAATAAAATTAATAATTAATGCAAATATATTAATCCATGAAGTCAATGTTTTGTTTTTAAAGGGATTACATCTTTCCCCTCTTCATTTAATTAGAATTCCTATTCTAATATGATAGAACTGCCTTAATTTTATCTTGCTTAAACTTTCCAAAGGGGCATTTATTAACTACTATTAACATCACACGGTAGGTAAAAAACGCAAAATACAAATATAACTTTTCAAAACATCACCATCTAAGTTATAAGTAGAAAAAATAAGGTCGAAATTCTTGAATCGATGCCATAAGTATTTATTATGATTCTACATAATTTGTAATTTATTATATCGTCATTTTCCCCTTTAACGTAAAAATGGTTGATCATTTGACGTTCCAAAAGTGAAATTCCTAAATATTTTATATAGAATATAAGTGTTTCCATTCTAATGTTTCCAGATTTTAACATTATTTTAAAAACTGACATTTTATATTGGCTTTGTAATTTATTATGGTTCTCAAATGTAGTACAACAATAGTTCAACTCTTCCAACCTATAGTCTCCCGGGGGTAGTTTCAAAGTGATTTCTTTCTTAATTTCAATTTTAAGGCATGCCTTCACAAGATTTTGAAGAAGTGAGGAATGGTATAGCCAGAGACCTAATGATGCTACAAAAATAAACATTGTGATCGATGTCGTCCTGAAAAATAAAATAAAACTAAACATGACATCATTCATTTATTTTAAATATGAAAAAATCAAGATCCCTATTTTCTGTGGATGGTACTACAAAGTAATTTGATGGTTGACTATTAACGGTTGTTGTTTTCAGGCTTGTGGTGTCGCAAAATTTACAAATTCTTATTAAACCCCTGTAATTGTACAAATCTCCGCATCGACCATGACACCAAAGCCCACAACACTCGTTATAATCGTACTGATCCCATTTAGTAGACAACATTTCAAAGCAGATGTGACACAATTTGGTTTTATCCCGATAACTTTTGTTATTATTTAGGTTGAAATGTTTAAAATGTTGTCTAAAGATAACGAAATGTGCTTCCTCTGAGGAAGTAGAAGTCTTCTATCGATATACGCGTCGGCATGCCTCGATATACGCGTGGTACTGAATTAGAATTTAGAAAACGGTGGTATGCTTTTTTGTAATGTCGGAGTCGATTTCAAATGATTTAATTATTTCTATTATTAGTTTGTAATTTATAATATTGTCCACTTTCAATAAATGAGCAAGCATTTGTTCCCTAAGTACCGGAATATCAAAATAATTAATACAGAGTAATTGATTTTTATTGAAATGATGTCTGATAGTAACATAAATGTAAATACTGACATTTTATTTTTATTTATTCTTTTTCCTAATGAATTATAAGTTTTCAGAAAGTACGTTATTTCGTATAAGTCTCTGTTATTTATATTTGGGAGAGAAATTGGGATTTTTAATTGGGTATTATGAGTAAATTTAAATAAATTTTCAAAACAGATAGAAAAATGAATGAGAAAATCGAGTTTCATTTCTATATGAATAAACATGGTAACACTAAAAATGAATTCAATGATTTACAAACTTACAAATATGATAATGTATGGTAATGATGTTTTTATATCCACGTCACCTGAAAATATATGATGATATATATTTTTTGTGGTGAATATGATTATACATAGTTTTATTTATACATCAATAGTCAATTATAAACATCATAAATGGTGAAACAACAGTAAAACCATCTTTACGAAATCAGACTTCTGAAAAAATATGAACAATACAAATTATCAAAATATTTTTTTATCTATCTATATATATATATATATATATATATATATATATATATATATATATATATATATATATATATATATATATATATATATATATATATATATATATATATATATATATATATATCTATCTATCTATCTATATATATATATATATATATATATATATATATATATATATATATATATATATATATATATATATATATATATAAATATATACTTCAACAATCAATTATTTACATCATACGTTGTGTACTTATATGTACTCTTTTATTCCATTATGTGTTAAATACAATTCAGTATGATAGTCTACTTTAATTAACAATCTAAGATTATAATATTGATAAAAATTCAAGTTCAGTGCAGAAGGAATCTCCATAACAATTTTCCCGGAAGTATTTTCAAACAGTATATCTGTCGTGTCAATGTGTAATTTGGGAACTAATCCAAAGATCAATTTCCTAATTGGTATATTATTAGGTAAGTCAATGTTCCATTCTGATCTACATGTCATACAATTTTAAAGGCTAATATCTAAACATATTAATCCATTACTACTGTGAATGTAGAGAAATGTACCTCTCTGTTGTTTAAAGAATTCCAATTTGTTTAGGATCATTATTGTTATTAACAGGTGAATGAAGATAAGCATGATAATAACATGTTCGTATTCCAAGGTTTCGTTGAGAACATTTGCAAATTCGCGTATGGGAGATAAGGTTGTTGGGAGTGTGAACATCAATGTCTGAGCGGTGGTAGGTTTAATTAGCATTATCATTACTGTCAATTCCCGTAGTTTTCTTGTTACGATTACAATAAAAATCGTGTTACAGAATGTTAACGCGATACCTACAATTGTAATAATGTTAAAGGTGGATAGAGTAGAATCGATTGGGATTTCGCCATCTAACATAGCTTCTGTTAGGTCATGGTACACGATTTGATTATTTTTGGTTCTTTTAACGAATGTATCCATATCTATTTCTAGCTTATGCGATCTCTTTAATATATGTTGCGTATTTTTCTCAGATATTTTAAATTCAGGTAATAATACTTCTATTGGATTGTTGTATGAGATTTCGTTTAACATTTCATCCAAAATTGTATAATTAAAGAATTGTTGCAATAACGGTAGATTTACTGGATGTATTCGATCGATATTTGTGTCATTTTTAACACATTTGGTGATGTGTGCTTCTATGCGTTGTGTGTTTGTCACCAAATTGCACCCACGTGCTATATTTAAAACACAAAATTTGCAACCATTAATTAACTGTGAACTGTTCACACATTCCAGTCGTAAATCGGGTTGCAAGTATACTAGTGTTTTTTCATGGTTGAGTATTCTTATATCTGACTTCAACGCGTTACGTACAATCTTATATTCGCAAATATCTTTAACTCTAGCCTTATCCCCGTGTTTCATGAGCTCTATGAAACAATTATTACTGACATCTTTATAAAATACCAAATTCTCTTTACATAAAATTGTTGTTCCAATTGAGGAACAGTCTCGTAAGAACGTTTCCTGAGGAAATGCGTATACATGTATTAGATGTTTTTCGTTATAAACAAGATATTTTGGTTTCTTTGTGTATTCTTTGACGTCTGAATTTTTGATATCGTTGTTAAGAGGAATGGGAAAGAAATTTAATTCATAAATTTCATTTTCAATACTGTTAATCAGTGGAAAAAACACCATTATGTATATCTAGCTGTCTATACGACCATAAATAAATTCAGCGTGATTGTAATAAAATAACAATTCCTGGCTGACTAATTTATGTGTAGGAAACTGTTCTTTTAGATTTTCCATGATTCCTACTATGTTACGTGACATTATTTCGGGTCTATCATGTGACCAGATAATTTCTTATTACTCAACGCCTCGATCCCTATTGCTAAACTATCAAATTGCGATCGTTTTTTCATCATATTATTATTAAACTCTAGTATGATTGTTTCTGTAGTAGTATGGTGATTTTCACTTGTTTCTAACGCATTTACTACGTTGGATCTAAATGGAGAGATGTTTGCAACAAATTCATTAAATAGTGCTGACATTTCTCCAAACTGGTGACTTATCGCATTCATAACAATATTAACTCGTGAAGCTAATTTATCGGCATGGTCTTTTAGTTTATTCAGTTGTGCGATTGTTGCGATGCCAAAAAGTGTGGATCCGATATCACCTATAAATGGTAGCAATCCCGTGGATTCGCGAGGTAGTCTTTTGTTTGATATAGTAGGTATCACGCTTTGAAAATTATTTAACAACAGTTTCAAATCGGCTTCCATGAGGTTTTTGAGATTATTGACTTGAATAGATATTGGGCATGCTTTTTCATAGTAAGTACTGCTGACATTTATACAAAAAGGAAAATCATTTAACAAGATTTTCAAGTCGGATTCCGTGTGATTTTTAAAACCATTAAATCTTATAGATGTTGGACATCGCTTTTCATAGTGACTATGGCTGATATTTCTATGCATAGACAAATCGTTTACTAACTCTGTATCGAAGTTGTAATCCGTTATCTTGAATTCAAACGTGTGGGTCCAATGGTTGTTTACAAAGTGTATTGGTTTTGGATCTGAGAACTGGATACCATGGTTCACAAATATTTGTTCTGTATACACTTCCGTTATTGTCATGACAATGATAATCACTTAAGCGAGCATCTTGCCTACAATGACAATAAATAGAATGTATAATTATTTTTTTTTTTTTACTTGCGATTGCGCTTTTTTGCTTTCTTAAAAGATTTATTTATATAAAATTGTTTTATTAAAGCTTCTGAGGTATCTACTTCATCTGCCCATGTATTTTTATATTTCTTATTAGCCCATTTGAGTAAATATTGTCGTTTATTATCCTTAACTCTTGTTTTTAAGATTTTTTCTACTCTATACCATTTTTTATTAGTTTTTGGTATAGTGTTCTTTACGTCGTTAAGTGTATTTCGGTTGTCTGTTTGGGTATTGCTGTTGTCTAAGACTTGTGGTGTATTAATTGTTGAGTCATTTGCAATTAATGGATCGTTACTTGCGGTGTTATTGCTGTCAACTGTGTCGTGAAATAAATAGTTTTGTTTTTCTCTGAAATCATCAGTATTTATAAATCTCCGTAATCTATTTATATTAATAGGAACCTTTAATTCTTTGTTTGAGTGTCTTTCTCGTAATATATATGTGCCATTTTTTAATATTTTAGTTATGTAATATAATTGCTCTGAAAATTTTCTAAATAGTTTTCTAGATCTATTCAAAGGAACGTTTTCTTGTTTAATGAAGACTAGATCTCCCAAAGTGAACGGCCGGATGATTGTTTTATGATCATAGTGTTTCTTCATAGTTTTCCTTGAATTATTTATATTGTCTTTGGTTATTTGCCAAACGATCCTAAACCTTTCCTTCAGCTCATTAATGTAAGATTATATTGATTGATTAATTTTCTTTTCTGCGCAAAGTTCTGAAATAATTGGTTTTATCATGTGTCTGCCAAAAAGAACATAGTAAGTTGAGAATTTTGTTGTGTCGGAACAAAAAGAATTATAAGCAATTTGTACACTTGATAATTTATCGGGCCATTCGTTTTCTGACTTTTTTTGGTACATTTGTGGAAAATAATAATTCTGTTTAATTATCCAAAACGTCTTATCAACTCCGAAGTGACCGTTTAAATCATGAAAGTTATAAATTATTTCCTGTTTTAATGATTCTGGTAAAGCTAATTGTTTTATAAATACATTTAAACTTGGCATTTCTTTGATCTTGGTTCATAAAAATGAAATAAAATGTTATCAACTATTTCATGCTGTGTACTAATAAACGGAATTCGTTTTGCGTTTTTATTGTCAGGTAAATTGCCCTCTTTTAAAAACATATAAATTTCCCCAAAATCTTTTGAAATTGATTGCAAAAAACTTATGTTAATTTGATCACCCATTTTCTCTGCTGTTCGGTCATTGACTTCTGGTATGTTACACGTAAAAGTTATTTTTCCTGATTTAATGTGTCTGGGGTTAATTTGTCTGGTGTTGTCTGAGGATTTATTTCTGGGTTAATGGTTTGTGTTGATACGTGTTTTCGAGGAGAAATTGGAATGGAATGTGCCAAATTATCTAATTTACCTTTTGTCTCAGAAATGGTTTTTGTTGCCATCTGTTGAATTGTTGTAAACGCTTTATCCTGATTGGTTGTTGTTCCTAGGAAACGCGTTTGTTGTTATTCCTGAATATTAGGGCTTAAGTCTGAATAATTGGTATTTTTATGGGCTTGTTGCCTTGTGATAACATTAATTTTGTGTTCTCTCTGTTCTAGGGTAATGCTATTTTCATTCTGAAATAGATTTTTGTATGTCTGTTAAGACCATGTCCGTAGTTTCTTGCCTTTTTATTTTATGATCTATTCTGCTCAGAAAATCACTTGGGTTTTTCTACCAGCGCGATAAATAATTTCGTGGTCGTAATTTTCTAATTCAAGTGCCCAACGATACAGTCGGTCATTTGTATTCTTTGCCCTATGTAAATATATAAGTGCTTTATTATCTGTAACAATTTTAACGTGGGTGTTTGAAATGTACACTCTACATTCTTTTAAGGCATACATTATTTCTAATAATTCTAATTCACTACTGGAGTATCTCTTTCTGCGTCATTTAATGATCGACCTCCGTATAAAATTACATGAGGGTGATTGGGTTTACTTTCCTGACATAAAATAAAGCCTACTGCTGATTGACTTGCGTCTGTATATATGGTAAATTCTTTATCGGGTAATCTAAATATCGGTTTTGACATGAGTGCAGTTTTTAAAGTATTGAAACTTTTGTTATGTTCTTCGGTCCATTTGAATATTGTATCTTTTTAAAGAAGCCTATTTAAAGGTGCGACAATATAACCGTTAATAAATCTTTTTAAGAAATTAGTCATTCCGAGGAAACTTTTGAGTGATTTCTGATTGTTGGGTATTTGAAAATCTTTGATAATTTTTAATTTATCAGGGTCCATTTGAATTGTGTTTCCTTCGAAAACCGTGACTAAAAATGTTATTTTCTTTTGTGCAAAATGACTCTTTTTGAGGTTAATCACTAATCCTGCCTCTTTTAATTTGCCGAGAACTTGTCTTAGTTCTGTTATAGGGGTTTCAATATTGTCACTCATTAAAAGACAATCATCGAGGAAAAATAATAAATTTTTAAAATTGAATTCTTGCAATACTTTTGATAAATATATTGACCAATAATAAGGGCTGGAAGAAAGGCCAAAAGGGGCCACGTTAAACTGAAAACAACGTCCTGTTGGTGAATAAAAAAGCAGTATATTTTTTAGAATCTTCCGCCAGTGGTAAACTATGATATGCCTGTTTAATGTCAATTTTAGTAAAAATGGTTGTTTTTTTCTCTGCAATCATATGTTGAACATCAACCATAGTTGGCATTTGATAGTACATTTTCTTTGAAATTTTATTTAGTAGTCTGTAATCCATACGTAATCTATATAATTGTTTTTCTTCTTTTTTTGTCTTTATCACTAGAGTCTTTATCTTCAGAATGTGTATGTTTTTTAACTAGTACAATTGGGCTACTCCAAATTGAGATTGATGGACTTATAATCTTTTTGTCAAGCATTTTTTGTAATTGATCTTCGATAATTTGTCGTGTACGTGGGTTAACGGGATAGGGTCTTGAACGAATGGGAATCGATCCCGGTGCTAATTCAATACTACACTCGAAATCTTTTACTGTGCCAACATCTGTTTCTGTGTTACTAAATATATTTTGAAATTGTTGTAAAACTTCAAAAAGTTATTTGTTATTGGCATATTCTTTCCCTATTTTACTTTTCAGTAATGTTTCCTTGTTGTTTAAATTTTCTGTGGTATTATTTCTATTTACGCCGTTAATATTATTTAATTCATAAACCTTGGTCATATCTAGGATGTAAATAGATGCTAGTATGTCGTATTTATTAAATATATTTTCACAATTAGAATCATTATAAATTGGAAAATGGATAATTTTATTGTTGTTGTTAGCAATATATAAATCGACGCCCATTATAATGTTTTCATCCGTAATATGTAAATTTTTATTCATGAAGTTTTCGCCTAAAACTGTGGTATTTTCTTGAAAGAATTGGCTTTAATCTTTAATTTTTTATTTGTCTGAATGCAATTTATTTCTTTCCTAGAGAAATCGGACACACATTTTGTATGACTTGTATTTATTTCCATGGTATTTGTTTTAAAGTTGAAATTGGCTTCGTATTGTTTGAAAAAGTCTATCCTTAAAATAACATTATGTGTTAATTCTGGGACTATGAGGAAATCATGATTAAACATTGTTTTATCAATTATTATTACTTTCGAAGCGTGATAAGTTTTTTCGGATATGGCTGTCTTAATCTGAATGTGTGAAATGATGCATTCCTGTCGGTCGACATTTGTTGTATTGAAAAATTTCTCGCTAATAACGGACAAGGAAGAACCTGTATCTAGGATAATTTTCGTGTTAATATTTGCAACTTTACCTGTACAGAAAATGAATGCAGAAACGACTTTTAATGCCAACATTTTAGTGTGTTTTTTCTTAGATTGTTTAACTTGTTTTTTTCTTTTTGAATGTTGAGTTTGAAGATAAATAAAATGGTGTTTTATTTTCCTTCATGTCCTGTTGTTTATGTCATTTACATGTTCGAAACACATTGACTGGAAATGGTTAAATTGTTGACAGTTATTACATCCTTTGTTAAATTCAAAACAGTCCCTTCCCCCCATACATTGTGCGTATCCGCATTTAGAACATAAATCTGGCGGTCTTCCAGAATTTTGTAATTGCGGAATATTTCCTGAGCGATCTATAATGCGTGGCTTTTGATATTCAATCGGCATTGGATTTCTGTAATTTTGATAACGACGCAGTTGATGTGTATGCTGAGTGCGATCGTATCGATTGAATTTACTGAAAATGAAGTTGTCATATCACAGAGTTTACAATATTTTGATAATTCCGATAATGAACTTGGTTGTTTTAATATGACATCCTTTTTAATATTGTCTCTTAGTCCATTTATTAATAAACTAATAAGTACTTTTTCGTCTAAGCCTTGAATGTCAGTGGAAATTTGTAATGCTCTCGCAATGTAATCGTCACATGATTCCGTATCTTTTTGTTTATTAGCGATTAAATTGAAATCTAACTCTTTGGTATGAAAACGTTTTGCGAGGGCTTTTTTTGAGTTCTTCATAATCTGATTTTATATTTTCTGACAAATTATTATAGAATGCCTCCGCTCTGTCGCTTAGATAGAATGGTAATATATTTG
The DNA here is from genome assembly GCF_020536995.1 of Dreissena polymorpha. NCBI lineage: Eukaryota > Metazoa > Mollusca > Bivalvia > Myida > Dreissenidae > Dreissena > Dreissena polymorpha. The sequence goes on from NC_068357.1 coordinate 98,801,482, forward strand.
TAAATTCGTATCTTTCAATATCATTTATTAAACAAAATTTATCAAATTTTGTCAGAAAAGCTGGAAGACTATCATACTCTTCACTCGTAAAGCATGCTAGTTTAATACTATTAGATCTAAACATTCTACCTGTTGTTGACGGTTTCTTTCGGATACCGGTAGCTGTCGGAAAAGTCGTCACGGGCTTGATCTGGCTCTCTGGCGCCGATGGGGTTAAACGTTTGAATCTGGCCGCTACCGGTTCTCTGGGGAGCGTCTGCCTACACAAGTAAATATTGTCACTATTAGATTGTGTTATTGTTGTTAGATTATTTAATAAAATATTGTTAGCGTTATTTAATCCAAAATAATGTTCTCGCGAAAGAATAGGAAGTTGGTCGTCTGTCGGAGATGGATTCTCGGATCGTCGGTGAAAATCGCCGTAGGGTGGTGGTTCGAATCTGGTTTTGGGGAACAGGTCCGTCGTTGTTTGTTCGAATGTTGGATCTGCCCGTCCTTCCTGGTGGCGTTGTTCGGGAAGTGGGCCTTGTCGTGGCGTTGTTCGGGTAGTGGGTCTTGTCGTTCCTCAGTGAGGTGTGGATGGAATGGTGATATGAACGTTATACTCGTCTGTTCATCTAGTTGGTTGGGTCCCTCTGGTTTATTTGAATCGGTTTCTTGTGTCGATATTGGATATGTTACTGGTTGTAGTTGTGGCTGTTCGTCCGTGGTTGTTTTTTGATCTGATCGTTTTTTATAGGTACGATATGGTTTGGCGGAATATGTTATTTTGCGAACTGTCTTAACGGAATTTAATTTTATATGAAAATCTGCTCTTAATTGTTTAGCATGATGTTTTACACTATTAACGAAATCTTCTGGTGTTTCTAAATAAAGTTTTGACTCACTTTTGGTTGTTGACGGTCTGTCTCGCTTGGCTGTCGCTGGTTGCGTTGACTCTGGGGTGGCCGGTGGTGTAAGCTCGTCCTGATTAGAAAGTAAATGTGAGTAAGACATTGTAAAATTTTATTGTAGATATTTGTTTATATATTATCATTTTTCACACTTTCTACGATATCCTTTATAATGTTTTAATTCATCCAAAACCCGTATTCTCCTCCAAGTTATAACGGGTCCTATTTACTACCGATTATATTTTATTTCTTACTCGGGATCTTTTGGATATTTAAGGATATCTTGATTTTTTATTTCGTGTGTTAAATGTTATTCATGAAATGTTATTTCCATTTCCGTGTTAAGCACTAATTATTAAATAGATATATATACATATTCCTTGCCTGATGGTTTGATGATAATAATTCAAAACTAACGATCTTGCCAAGGCAGTTCAATTTTATTTCTGTAAAGCGAGACACAGAAATATTATAATATTTTCAAATAATATACATGTGAATCAACAGCACAGTTTATAATAGCATGTCATATAGCATTTGAAATAAAATACTTCTACAGTAATTTTCAGAAACATAGGATTTCAATAACTAACAATAATAAGCCTACATTTTGATATTTGTTATATCAGTTTGCGGTCTAGTTATTATAAATTCTACACAATTCTTTACATACCGAATAATCCTGTAGAGTTAACAATATAATATTTTAATTATAACAATAACATCCGCATACAACTAAAATCAGTAATTAACTATAAATTTCCGCACTTAGTAAAATAATACAAACAACAAATGAATAACCAAAATGTAAATAATTATAAGAATCATACCTGTAAAGCGAGACAGAAAATACGGTTTGCGTGAAGCTTAAATACTGATAATAGGGGTGTGATTTCGATCGTGATAGGTCGGCTATCTCCGGACTTTCCGTAAGATAGTTTTCCACAAAAGTGCTAACTGGTATTAATCGGTTTTTCCTTTTTTTGGTAAGTTCCTTGGTATGTTTTTCTGATGAATCAGTGACCAATTAACTGGTATTAATAGATTTTTATAATTCCTAGGTGCTGAATAAGTGACCTGTGATCAGTTTGCGTACTGTTTTTCCAATCCTGATTTATATTCTTGGAACTTGGGATATGTGTTTTGTTGAACCGAATTCTATTATATTAATAGGTCTTTAACATCAACCGAAATATATGTTTTGTTTCGTTGTTGTTAATAAGAATTTGCTTGCGAAGTGTTTTCTTGCTGTAGGTAAAGACTGGTATAAAAACATGAACTTATTTCTTTTGTTCTTGGTAACCATTTGCTATTCTAATATGATTATAATATATAATAATTATATCTAATATAAAATAAAATGAAAATTACATTTAATACAAATAAAATTAATAATTAATGTAAAAACATTAATTCATGAAGTCAATGTTTTGTTTTTAAAGGGATTACATCATACTCATGAGTGACACTCTGTCTTACAATACTTGTAAATTCTTACCAGTTATTTTAAAATCCATCTAACCTGAAGAAATGGCTTTTAAACGACGGAATACTGAAGTATTCTCAATACCAAAATATATTGGGAATAAGGTGGAAAACTCACATTTTGTGATAGCGTATGCATCGCAATGGGGTAGTTTGTCAGTATTCGGATAAAGCATATAAATTGGTAAATAAAATAATATTTTTGTTAAACGGACATGCTTCAAAAAGCCAAAAATACGACTTTAAATTTAAGTTAGTGCTCCAAATGTGCATTGATTGAATACTGGGAAGGAGTCAATCAGTTACAATAGATTTTGTAATTGCCATTAAATCATCTTGCGCGGTAATGAGTTATCTACATAGTTCGCTTGAAATGTGTCACAATGTCATACATTAAAAAAAAATAATGCTTCATTTACCATTCAAATATCGAAAAGAAAAGACCAGAAGCTGTTTATTTCTTAATAGAAGCTACCCGTCATTAATGCAACATGCAGTCTATATACCAGAAGGGTTTAATAAGACGATCTTAAATTATTCACATGCACAATGTGCTGAGCAACGAACACTATATGTTATATTTTGAATAAGAGCAATACAGAAAGCAAAATAAAAAATACATTCACGTATGTTACTACCACTCCTAGTAAAATGTGTTCAATAATACAATTATTTAGAAATCTTTCGGAATTAAATCACAATGCTCTTAGTAGGATATTTTGAATAGCCGATCATCAGAAAAATGGTTCACTGACTGACGAACAATAAGGCAAACGTTATTTCGATACTAGCATGCTTTTGCGGCGGTATGGACTTGTTTTATCTTAAGGTATAAGAATAAATCCTTCAATACGTCTGAAATTGGTGACAAAAGTTCGCGTTGCATGAAGCATAATCGTGCAGTATACATATACGTTTTGAACAAGAACACAGGCTTTTTAAATTAAGTAATTCTGATGTATTTCACATTCATTCAATTTGGCATAAGCAGCATAAAAATCTGTTTTTATGAACTAGTTGAAATGTTTTAGAAAATTTGGTTTAAAAAGTAATTTGGAAAAAGCAGCACTTATCGATGTGTTAACTTCCATTAACTTTTAATTGGGAACACAACAAAATCACATGATCCTGCATCAAATTAACATATGTACGAAATATATAAAATAATGGAACACACCTCCTGTCAGTTAATAAAAAACGTTTGTTTCTTTTGGAAAAGAACAAGTGTTATATAAATGTCTTGAGTCGAATCGAACCCTACATATGACGTCATCAATGATTCAATGATTCAAATATTAATTGAACAGTAAAATATGTTTCGCTGTGTGTGTGTGTGTGTGTGTTTGTTATTAAACGATAAGCTGATATCTCTCATGATTTTTTGGTAAAACATGTTACATTTCCAAAGATTTGACACTGTTAGGCTTTAACAAAGGCTGAAGGCATGATTTAACAAATAAAAACCTATATTTCACAGAATATCAAACCAACAGCAATATCAATTTATTTTCAAGACCTTCAGCATCTGCCCTGCCAATTGTGGCTACTACAATTCTTTCCAGTTAGCAACTTCACATATTCAAACTATATGACGTTATGTCTGATAATATCATATTTAAGGAATTCTAACAATATCATCGAATGCATTTGTTTTCAAATGGTTCACCATTCATAGACAATGTATTTCGCATTTATTACAATAAATTTAAAGCTGTGCTGTGTACTTTGGACAGATGCATAAAGATTGTATATGATCGTTTTATGCACGGTTCTGTTGTTCATTAATTTTGTCTTTTTAGTGCAATCAATTGATTTTATCTTGGCGAAAACTATTGTAATCAAAGCGCTGTAGGCGCTGAAGGCATGATTTAGTGTGCTTGGGAAGAAGTTAAGTGACTAAACTGAAGTAAATGTAAACGGATCCACGCTCTTTTACTACCAGATACAGTGTACATGTATGCTGACCTTATAAAATTGAAGGTTTAATTTATTGCTCATTCTTAATATGCCTATCTACTTTCAATACTAGTAAACAAAAGGTCAGAATGACATTTATGCCCTCCGCTACCCACATACATGCACTGTCACATAGACTGTGACAATCACAAAATATATTGAAGACTGATGAACTTACGTGGTGGACAATGGACATAAACCACATATTTGAACTTTAACCTCATAATACGACCTTGACCTTAGGTACAGACCTGGACCTTGCTCGTGACACGTTGCGTCATGATGGTTATCATTCTTGCAAAGTTATTTCAAAATATGTAAAAAACTGACAAAAAAAAAGAGGACATTAGAAAAAGATCCAATCCTCTGAGTAACATTGATCATGAAGGTACAGGCTTGGAACTTGTGCATGACACATCGTCTCATAATGGTGAACATCACTGACAATTTAAGATTGACTACAGCGCAAACAAATAATAATCCCATATTTGATCTTTAACCTGTAAGTGTGACCTTGACAGTACAGACCTGGTTCTCTCAAACACCGTTTAATGATGGCAAACATTCCTGCAAAGTTATTTTAAAATCCATAGAGGGGCATAAAAGTTACAGAGCGGACACGATTTTACGGACAGACTGAACAACCGACATTAGCAAAACAATATACCCCCTCTTTTTCAAAAGGGGGCCAAAATTAGAGTGATTTTTAGTTATAGTATGTTCATTCGTAAATGTATCTGCTAAGTTGGCTCGAGGACTTCGTAAGGATTATTAACTGGCTCTGAAACAAACGTTTGGAGTTAGTTAAACCTAGGCTCAAGTGCAAATACATACTTAGTGTACAATATCAGCTTGGCCTTTTTTTGTAAAAGGGTGATCTTTTCATCATTATCAACCTGATTATATAATGTAATGTCTGTAAACCCAACCATTAAACAACAGACCAGCAATTCAAAGGGATAAGAACATAAATAGAACATAAATTCATTGATATTTTAAGTATTTATTGTTAAAACATGCTTAGAAAAGTACAAAAACAAGCGCTCACCCGAGTCACCATGCTCTAGGTCCTGACAACATTTTGACAAAGTTTTATGACAATGAGGTTGACAAGCACGCTGGATTTCTCTCAGAGCTGGATAGGGACCCGTCTTCCAACTTCATCTTGAAATCATCCATATAAACATTTTGACCAAATATTAAATCCGCCCAACCACCCCGTTTTTTCTCAAAATTTGATTTTTCCAAGGATTTTGCTCTAATTTCAATAGTCAGGGTTCCCTGTGGCCACCACCCTGTATAAGTTAGTGTCAAGCCCTGCAATATGAATGCTTATTAGAAACTACTTCTGTTATACAATGTGATAGGTCTATGTCTGAAGATGATTATTTTGGCATTAAATTTTGTATAAATATTAGATTTTTGTAGCGCCAGAGCATTTTGTCAAAAGATTTGGTACAAAGGGAGGTAATTTCTACTATTAAAAAATTCTAACTTTTTTATTTGATTTCAAAATCTGATAGGGTTTGAGGTGAAATGATTCTCACTGTTTACTGACATCAATTAAAGTTTGTTTTATTCAATTCTGATACTTTAAGCTAAAAAATGTGCAAATGAATAAAAATGAAGACAGTAATAGAATTTTTCCTCATAATTTCAACTTCAAGCATGTATAATGAATATAAGGTTGACAAGTATTTTATCAATTGATTTCAGATTCCCATCATCTGTTCTACATGTTACGGCATTTTTCTTTAATGTTCTTTACTTAAAAAAAACCCTTTGTTATCGCTATTATGACATTATACAACCAAACCACATGTCTTATCTAAACTGATAAGGCACCTAAAAATAGATTATTTTATGAACAGGACAAAAAATAAACTCTAATTAAATACCAATTAAAGTGCCGATTTTGATCCAGGACTTCCGCGAAAAGATGTGATTACGTCATTTTTCACGTTGATAATGACATCACCAAGCTTAAAGTGACTGAACGTCAGATTTATGTGAAAAATTGTTTTTATTCAGAATGAAAGATTATCCCTAAAATTATAATAAAAAGACAAAAACACGTATCCACTATGCCTAAAAAAGAACATAATATACTAGCAATGCAACACTCTTTTTTTTTTAAATAAATCCAATATTAAAAACCTTTAAGTTTCCCGATACATTATGTCTTCATGTTAACAAAAAAGAAAAACAAACAATTGAATATCCCCAAATTGAGTTATGACAGTTCTTGTACACCCACTGGCAGTAGTCATTAAGGCCTCCGAGTGAAAAAATAACCAAAAGATGACCCAACTATGCAATATTCTTCTAATGCAAACAAAGATGATTTTTAAGCAAATTTCTAAAAGAAAACATGGTAAATGTATGAATAACAACACCAAATATGTACTTCGATGTCTCATCTGATGCTTTTTTGGCCTTGAACATGGCAAAATTTGTAATCAAAATTACCAGTATTATAGAATACCACAATATTTCAAGAGCAAACACAAAACCGAATACTGCTACATGCGGAGGGTAAATATGAGCACATTTACTTTACTCATAATTCAATAAATCTGAAAATTAATCTGAAAACAGGGCTGAACAGTTAGGATCATGATCAGACGTCACATTCCAGGGACCTCATTTGACGTTTTTTGGGGTCGAAAGTCGGCCCCACCCCCCCCAAAAAAAAAGTATACTTGTTGTCCCCTATTTCAGCTAAATATTCCCTCTAAAAATGTATTAATTATATATATATATATATATATATATATATATAATTATATAGCAATTTTAAATGTTAAATGGTTGGTGCATGGTTATGAAGCGTTTTTGTTTAAATCTTCTAAAATTCCATCTTCCCCCAAAACGACGCGAAATCCCCCCCCCTTTTAAGGGCCCCGACCCCAGTCCCCTAAAGCGTAGCAAGGGACCTGCATTCTGTAACTGTGACATCTGATCTGGATCCAAACTGTTTGTTAATGCCTGCAAAACTCTAGACAATCAAATGCAACAATATTTTTACTAAATTATTATATTTAGTATTTTCACCCTAACAGAGTCTAGAACTGTCCCGGTGTAAAAAATACGTATTGTTTTGGGGACGAATACAAAAGTGGAAAAAACACCTTTTTTGCTGGCAAATCAAACAGTAATTATAAAGCAGTTCCATTTTAAACTTTTTAAAACATACTAAAAACTTGTAATATATGATTTTCTCAAGATGAGCCACAGAAGAACTGTATTTATTTTGACTTCCCGTAACTTCCGGTCGCAATTTTCTTGTTTTCAAATGGGTGGGCATGAACATTACCAAAATTCGTGTATATTCCGCGTTTATTTCATACAAAAAGGATACAGATCAACTAAAGAACATATTTGTGCATTGAAACAAACCAGAAACACACCGTAATCGTATTATTTTCGGTTGAAAACATTTTTTGAATTTTATTAAATTTAGTTTTTTTGTACAAAAAGAACGATTACATGGAAAAAAGACGTTTTCCGATAAATTTCATCATTTCTCTTTTTAAAAATGACAAGTTTGGCACCCATCGTTGCCGTTTAAGATTATTTGGAAATAAATTGGTACCAATACTCGGGTCACATTTCGACATTAATGAATATCCATAAGCTTCTGCAAGGAAGGTCACTCTTGATTTACTTGGCATTCTTAAATAAACTCTCATGGTTGGATTCGAACCCGGGATCCTCGGGTCAACCATATACTCGAGATGCGGTATTTTTTGTAATTATAAAGTAAATGTTTACCCCGTGACAAACGGGGTTAAATTATATCGATAAAAATGTTAAATTCTTATTATTTCAGTGCATTTCAGTGGAAGAAATATGCCCATTAACACAAGTTTTATGTCCTCTTAACGATCATAACATAAAAGTCGGAATAATCTAAAATTGACTTTGATTATTTCATCTACGCAATCTGAAGGTTAGTATCTGTAAAGCCCCCGAAAATTTGATTGACAAAGGTGTCGGAATTAAACGGGTGTCGAAAAATGACGGAATTGATCTATTTGACTTAATACAAAAGAAAATCCACTTTCCCTGATAAAGAACGGTGTACAGATTGTGTACTTTGTGTACTTTGTCTCATATAGAACTTTTCGCGCTCGACTTTCGCGCTCGATCTGCGCAGTGAAATACCATTTCCGGTTACTTCGTCTATTTCCGAGAATGATCGTGATTTTTTTTCATTTACATTTTGTCTGGCATGTCTTGTTAACGCAAAATAAAATATTTTAAAATATATTTATAAATACCAAATGTAATGTCTTCAAAAATGTATCAGAACAAAAAATTCTTACTGTCTCCGTTAACACTCGTATCACTCGGCCTAGACCGTCAAGTGAGTAACTTATCCTCGCATGAATATATTAACAATAAAAACTATGTCGTAGCCAACGCTGAGCAATTTTGCTTCAATCATATTTTTTTACACTTTTTATGATACTGTCATGTTATATAGTGATGGTCTGTATTTACAAGGCGGGTTATTGAGATCTGCGAAGAACTACTTTTTTTGCGCTTGAATTAAGTGGTAAATCGGAGTTTGGGGACTTTTGTTTTTGGCAGCCAGCCGATTCCGATCGGCTAAGGAATTGGTCCCATTGCTATGGCCTTGGGGCTACGTCCCAGGCCAAATATACATGTATTGGCATTAATTTTAACGATATAAATACGTGTTAAATTATTCAAATGCGATACCAAAATCTCCTTTGAAAACGAGTGAATAAGTTTTGTTTGAAGTTAAGCCTCTATATTCGCTAATGTATAATTTTTACTTTTATAATTATATATATTAAAGGGGTCTTTACAAGTTTTAATAAATTGTCAATTACAATTTTTTGTTTCAGATTCGCATATGTTCGTTGTAGTTGTGATATATGTGAGGAAACAGTAATACTGAACATTTACCATGCTTTAAAATATCAATTATATGCACCTTTTAACGATTTAAAAACCTGAAATTATAAAGCGTTGCAACGTGAAACGATTGAACAATTTGGAGAGTTCTGTTGTTGTCGTTATATTTTGTGACACAACGAGAATTGCTTATATAAAGTATAAAATAAAATCATTCGTTGCATGAGCACGGATGGCTGAGTGATCTTAGTGTTAGACTTTAACTTCAGGGGCTAGTGGTTCGAGCACAGTTTAGGGTTATTTTTATTCTTTAATTTTATTCTTGTTTTTTACTGAAGCTTTCTATATCCAATGTTTACATTATCAATATAAAGCATTTAATGACAAACTTTAATATCTGCCAAAATCTGTAAAAAGGTTCCTTTAAACATTTGCGACGTATGCGAGTTTGAAAGTAAAATACCATAAACTGTATAACAGTATAACTGACTTCAGTATTTTATTTGTGTTATCGATTCTCCAAAATAAGATTTGTTTATCTGAGCCTATAGTCAAATTACAAACTCAAAATAAATATCGCATAATGTGCATGTTGATCCCTGTTCGCCGAGTCCGTGAATTCGTCACTCGTGCTGCAGTGGTAGCGGCGGTAAATTGTGAAACAAGTATGCAGAGTTTAGTACGTCATTGTGAAACAAGTATGCAGAGTTCAATTTTAACACACGTTTTGGTTCAGAATATACTTATTAACGTTCCTGTGCATACCAAGCAAGGAATCATAGAAAGTTTCATAGATTAAAAGACGAGCATCCAGGATGCTTATTTGACTTCTGTTCCATGCTGAAGTTTTCTAGAGAGAAACATGCAACATTATCGGATAGTGTAGGAATGAAATTGCAAAAGGTCCATATGTCATTTCATTCTTAAACGGTAAATTTATGTTCATAATTTACATTTTAGGATAAGGTTTTGTTATGACTTAGTTGAGAAATTTATCACGAGCACTTTTTCCCACATTTAAAGGCATTATAAAAACAACTATATGCAAACGAAAGAGTTGTGTATTGTTACTCACCAATTGCTTAAATGACCTACATTTTGAAACGGGTTAATTTTAATCACGCTTTTTTATGAATAGACAAGTCGAAAAGTAGAATTTTGACTTTTGACGATTCGAACCTTTGGTATTTATCAAAACCGATCTGAAATGAAATTCCGCGTGTTTCAATCAAATTTTATACCCAGAACATTGTGTTTAAGTCATTACGACAACTACTGAAACATTAACGCCGATTTCAAAATAAAACAACGATTTGTATAAAACAACGTAAAAAAACAACTACCGGTGTGTTTACATCCATTAACATTTAATTGAGAACTACACAAAGTCACGTGATCCTGCACCATGATAACTGGTGTTGTTAAATTGACAAAAAATACTAACTTGTGTTTACAATGGCGGCCACCAGCTGATTTGTCGATGTTTCTGTGCGAACATTAGAAAGGTTGTGTTATATTTATGGAATATGTGAAAAGTAATTCAAAGCCTTGCCAGCGTTTAAAAAGATTCAAAAAGAAAAAAGAAGACAATTTGATAGTTGGCATTGTATTACAAGAATATCTTAACGCAATGAAATTGTTATGTTATCAAGCGTTGTAGAAGAGTTTCGGCACTGTTTAGTTGCCCTATAATTAGTTGAGTAAATTCGGTCCAGATATATAAGAGAACATCGCCAATCGTAGTTCCGATTAAAACTGCAAACATGCATGTTTCGTGCCATCTTAGAATTGAAGAAATGTAAGCATTATCGCCGCCATTAAACAATTATGTGTCGTTCTGATGCGTGGATATTTAACAAAGAGGATTGATGCTCTTTGTTGTTGTTGTTTTTGCAGCGAGCATGCAACCGGTGGGTCAAAGTGAAGTCTTTTTGACTTATCAGGCGAACCAACCTCTGACTTTGAACTGTACGATTACCGGCCAGCCGCAGCCGACCTATACCTGGTCGAAACAAGGATCATGTGGGCGCAGTCTCAACGTTACAGGTAGGCTTTACGCATTTAAATAGACGTTATTCATTGGCGTTATATAAATTTTCCAAAGTAGTACTAAACAAAATTCATTTTATTCATATCATGCTACTCAGATACGACCCTGGTGTAGTTACTAGCCCATGTTTAGATTAATGTATAAATCATACCGCACACTAAGCAAAATTGTAAGAGCATTTGCAAACTTTAGTTCATTTACATATGTGATTTTTTGCATAAACAAGTCGTTCTTAATTAATCATTTAAATCATTTAGATTTAAATAAATTGTGTTTAAACAAAACAATCTTGAGGACAAAACGTGCTGAATGTGGGCCCTGCCCTTAGATTCCGGTAGTGAGTGTAAGAACAAAATAGTCGATAATAATGTTTAAAACCCTTTTATGAACTTTTTACTTAAAATTTGATGATTGTTCAACTATTGAAAGGTTCCAAAGTCCATGTGACAGATTACTTGACGATCGGGGATGCCGGGATTTACGTCTGCAACGCGTCCAGCGGCGGGAACGTGGTGACCCAGATTTACCACGTGGCCGTTTACCGTATGTACCAAAAAGCGTCATTGAAAACCCGCTTCATAAAATCAACATTGTCTCGTGGTATCAATAATGTTTTATGTTAAACCAAGGTCCGAAATTTTGCGGTCATGTTATATTTCTGACATGACGAATTGGTTTTATTCGATTAGGATGCTCGTTTATATGTATTCAATAAACGAACGAACGAATCGTAGTTAAGCAAATCAATCAACAAAACAAACAAAAATAATCTCAACCCTATGCTCAAAATACTTTACTAACGCTCTTATGTCAATTGCAGAAATATTGTGCACGTCATGAAAATATCAACCTTTTTTACTTTATTGTTTAACCCGCCAATTGACAAGGAAGATTTCGGAGAAATAAGATTTGTTGATTAAAAAATAAAAGTTTATTATCAGTGTGTCCCATAAGGAAAAGACAAACGATAACATAAAATATATTAAGGAACTGAATAGCGTTACTTATGTTAAATGATTAAAGGTGACGGTTTAAGACTAGTTTCCCTTTAATAATTTCCAGGTTCTGGATTTGAGGACAAGTGTAATTTCGAGAACAACAACCTCTGCAGTTGGCGCCAGGATTCGAACGACGTTTTTAATTGGACATTTCAGTCTGGAAATACCAACTCATCCGGCACCGGCCCCCCTGGTGACCACACAACTCATGGTGAGTATGTTTTCCGTCTATCCATCTGAGTGTGTTCATATGGTTTTCTTTCCGCATCCGTCTCCTAACAAACCCTTCTGGGTCACCGTTTTGATAGCCATCTTCACCTTATAAGGCATGCGTATGACAATCGAATGTGCTAGGACGTTGAGTTTGTATTAGGAACGTTTGAATTCTTGTCATATTCACTAAACAATATTACTGTTGTATTGAATTGTACTGCAGAGTTGTGTGTAGTTAAATTAAATGTGTTATAAACTATGGTTCACCGAATCTAGACATGTGTTTACCGTTTAACTTCCTGTTTTCATGCAATACCATTATGGAATTATTTTTGATTCTGATTATTCAAAGGCGGGGCCGGGAAGTACATCTACATCGAAGCCTCCGATCCCCGCACGCGGGGTAACAACGCGGCAATTGTGTCCCACCCACTTCCGGCAAATCAACCCACGTGCCTCTCATTCTTCTACAACATGTTCGGCGCCGACATTGGGAACCTTAACGTCACTATTGTGGTGAGAGCAATACTTAGAACTATACTTGTATATGAAATATATTATATTTATATTATTAAATTATATTATATTTATTTTATACAAACGACAAGGGGTAAAAACTATTGCATTTACGGAAATGTTAGATTTAAGCCTTATCTAAATGTTGTAAATATTAAACAATTTAGATTCGAGTTTACGCGATTAATAGTATCTGCTCACAGACAAGCCTAAAAAGACACCGTATGATTACAGAAAATGTAAACACTGTAACGTTCTCGAAGATTAGTTCGATGTCTTACTCGAATGTCCAATTTTTAAGTCTTAGAAAACAATATATACATATATATTATTGGAATCATAAAAATATGTTAAAATTTATCGAGCTCTTTCAAACTGACGACGCAAAAAACAATTGAATATCTTGCAACATTTATTTTTAAAGCAACTAAACTGATAACTGAATTGTGATATCAATAGTTTCTCTCCATATAGTACTGTCTAATTGTAGTCATAGCAATACATGCTTTATGTATACACATTCTTAGAACATTCAATTTTATTTGAATAAGATACGACTCTACAATATGCATATAATATACCTACCTTAAATTAGTACGTAAACAGTGCTATATATATATATATATACACATGTTAAAAATAGCTGTTTATTTTCAATATGCATGTTTTAAGAGTCGTAAATTCCTTTTATTGTTTATTCTAAATTTAAATTGCTAAAAATTATATATGTACATGCCTATAGTCATTTAATACTTTGTTTTTGATATGTATGTGTTCTCATGGGCTTCAAGCCCATCGTATTCTGAAATACATGTAAAACCTAAAATTTTAACTATATACATGAATAAGTATTAAAGTGATATAATGGGCATTTAACAGTTTATAAGTTCTATCGCAATCGTTGTTTATTTTTGGGGTTTTCACTTCATATACACTTATATTTGTTAATGCAGCATCAACATACTAAAACAATATCCCGGAGAGAGAAAAATAATGCATTTGAATATCAACCCTACTTTCGTTTGACAACTGATCACGCATGTACAATGTGAACCTAAATTTAGTTTTTGTGCAGATTCGTTCATACGACACAAAGACACAATTTTTTTAACGGATCATTTCGGCTTAGAGGATTGGGTAGGTCACGTAAGATTATCGAATATAAAATATATTTTTATAAACAACTGGTAGCAAGATGAGTTTCAGATATTTGGTCAGTAACCACATTTTAACTAACTCTTTGTACCTGTTAATTCTTTTCAGCTCAAAATGCCCATAATATAACTTTAAACTCCGCATCAAACGTTGTTTGCCTAAAGGAGGTTAAATGAGGTATGCTGGAATCCAATCGTCTGCGGAAACATACTCCTTAGTTTTGACAATGTATGCATTCTCAGAACATTAGGACGTTCTGTTTAATATGATGCTCATTCGTTCTTAGAGCGTTGAAGTGGAAGAGGATGCGGTAGTTTAAAGCACGCCTAGAGATAGCGTTGAGAAGACCACGTTGACGAAGTATAGGCGTTAAAGAGAGTTTTACATACGGGATTGGGCTTTGTTAATGACACACATTCACTGTTCATCACATTGTCACCATGTTCTTACGAAAACGCAGACCGCGGTTAGGATTTAGGAAATAAATTGTGCTCTAGTCTTGTTAGGATTTTGGCGTGTCGCCGTAAACGTTCACGTTTAATTTGACGACATATTTTTATACTTGTTATTGTACGTTACTTTTTGAAAGTCAGATAGAGGTACGAACCTACACAACGCGTTGTTATCTATTACGATCGCACATTTTGGTGCCGTGGCCACAAAAATGATCCTACAGAAGTTATTAGCAGCAAGAGACGGACATCGGGCTACGCTTGAAGACTTTTTTTTTGCAACTTGAAACGGCAAAGGAAAATAACTCATACGATGAATTTAAGCTGCGCTTTGAAATGATCAATGCCGTTCTCGCATTTTTTAAGTCTGTTGACAAGAAGATAGCAAACACCTTCGACGCGGAAAATATTGCTACGGAGCTTAGAGATACAGCTGCATACAGTTTTCATCTGAACTTAAAGTTGCAAAGATATAAGAAGCATTTAGCAAACGCTAAACACGGTTCGAGCGCCCCACCCGCTAGCCTTGAACATAAAGCTGGAAACACTAACCAGTCATCGATGCCGCACATACAAGCCCCAGCAGTACAGGAACGGCGCGAGATGGTACAGCACGTACACGACAAGCGGCAGATACCACATCATTTAACAAAATTAACACTCCCGATTTTCAATGGTGAATTAATGAGCTGGCCTACGTTTTGGGATTCGTTTTCATCCGCCGTACACAACAACCCCCACTTACCTGACATACAGAAGTTTTCAGACCTGAAATATCTTATGCAAGACGAAGCTGCCAGAACAATTGAGGGATTTACGCTAAGTAACGCCAACTACCAGCAAGCTATAAATTTACTATAACAGCGGTATGGACAGATTCAGAAGATCACCGCTGCCTACATCTCCAACTTACTACAGCTGCCGTCACCCGCCGCAAACATCCGAGAGCTTCGTTGTTCTACGATCGTTTGGAAACCAACATCCGAGGTTTAGAGGCACTTGGAGAGGCACATGATTCCTACGGTAATCTGTTGATTCCTATCATTTTAGAAATACTTCCGTCGGAAACCCGCAGAAATCTAGCCCGAGAAATAAAAGCGGAACGTGGACTCTTTCAGATTTGAGGCAAGCTATTTTTCGCGAGATCGATATTATGGAAGTTGAGAACAGTCATAAAATACGCGACACACCATTTCCGACAGCAGCCTTCCATTCGAGTGCCCGGGTGAACTGAAATCGACAGAAGCGAACCGATGCCAATACGCGAATGACGGTCAGTGAACGTGAGAGTAAGAAGTTAGAGACGAACATAATGTGTATTTTGCTGAAAACAACATAACGGTGACATGTTATTCTGTAAGTAGCATTCCCGAGAGAGTATCAATTGTGAAGAACAAGAAACTGTGTTTAAATTGTTTAAGTAACAGACATTCAGTGAAAGACTGCCCGTCGTCATGGAGTTGCAAACAATTTTGCCCGTTAACACCATACGAGTTTGTGCGAGAATACACACGCAAAGACGCCGTCCACAGGAAACGGAACAGCCGTTACCAGAAGTCATCCGAATGAAAGTATCGAATGTGCTTGTAACAATGATACCGGTGCTACAGTGCTGCTAAAAACTGCGGTAGCGCCAGTGTATTCACACGGGTTTTGCTTAGACGCTAACATTTTAATTGATGAAGGAGCACATCGGTCTTTCATCACACAGTATATGGCCGATCATCTGCACTTGAAGCGTGAAGGTTCTGACGTCATTAATCTATCTGCGTTTGGAGATCGAGCCCAGAAGACACAGCGACTGGACACATCCACAGTGCAATTGGTAGCGGACGACGGTGAAAAGATTCCGATACGTGTGTTGATTGTACCCTTCATTGCAAAGCCACTGTCCAACTACTTCCGGTCATCTGTTACAGATCTTCCTTATCTTCGAGGCCTTAAGCTTGCACACCCAGTTACATCAGAAGCAGATTTGGAGATTAACATTTTGATCGGTGCCGACCATTACTGTGATATCGTTGGTGATGAGATCATCAGAGGCGACGGCCCAACTGCAGTTGGATCTCGTCTTGGTTTCTTATTGTCAGGGCCACTTCCGGAATGCGCAAATAATGGAACGACCGTTATGGATGTTATCACTGCACATGTAGCTACAGATGTATCACGCTTCTGGGATATTGAGACATTAGGCATCAAACCAGAAGACGCAGAATAGGCATGCGCAGTCGACCATATGAAAAGCTACCAAGACACGTGTATAATCTCAGACGGTTAATACACAGCAAGATTGCCATGGAAAGAGGAACACGCTACTCTACCTACAAACTACGAAATAGCAAGGAAGAGAACAGAAATTAGCATAAGAAGACTTAGTAAAGACCCAGCAACACTTGCCTGTTATAGCAAGATCATAAATGACCAAGAGAGACGCGGATTTATTGATAGGGTCGAAAACGATAAAACACCGGCTCGTATTCACATCATGGGGTTAAAAAGGACTTTGCTACAACTCCAATAAGAATTATTTATGATTGTTGTTGTCGACAAGCAATTGGAAGTGCCAGTCTCAATGATTGTTTAATTTCAACGCCACCGGAACTCAATGATCTCACACTGCTACTGATGAAGTTTCGAGTAAGACAGTACGGTGTTGTCTCTGACATAGAGAAGGCATTCCTCAACGTTATGCTACATTAAGATGATCGTGATGTCACCAGATTCCTTTGGCTGTCGGACGCTACAGACCCATGCAGTCCATTGAAGACATACCGTTTCCGAGCGGTTTTATTCGGAGAAACGTGTTACCTATTTATTCTAAGCGCAACAATTTTGAAGCACTTGACCCTGAACAAAGACAACCCAGCGGCGAGCACATTCAGCAATGACATAATATACGTCGACAACGTCGTTTCAAGTTTCACATCAGACATTGATGTACTGAAGTACTTTCGTCACGCACGTGATTTGATGGCAGCCGGCGGCTTTTACATGCGATCATGGACGTCTACTTCAAGCGCACTGAGGATTATGGCAGAAGCTGAAGGTGTCGTAGACAGGGATGCTGTGATAAAGGTGTTTGGTTTGCTATGGGAACCGGAAATAGACCAGATGCCATTTGTCATGCGCTCCATTAATTCCAAGGAATAGGCTACTAAACGTGGAATTATACAACAGACGTCGAAGATGTATGACCCGCTTTGAAAGTTAGCCCCAGTCACCATTCGTGCAAAGTTGCTGATTCAGGACCTATGGAAGCGGAATATATGCGTGGGACACACCAATTCCGGAACATGAACTAACACCGGGCTTCACATCGCAGAAGACTTAAATGAAGCTATGGCGTCATCGTTTCTGAGACAGTATTTTCCGGACAGCCAATCGAACATGGTCGATGAAGATTACGCGTTACACGTGTTTGTTGACGCCAGTACACGTGCGTACGGCGCAGTCGCATACCTGAACACATCGTCGAGTTCAGCGTTCGTCTTTTCCAAGAACCGAATGGCTCCAGTAAAGGAATTATCACTACTGAGGCTGGAATTAATGGCGGCGCTCATTGGCGCACGTGTCGCCCAGCACGTGATGTAAGCTGTTCTTTGCAAGAGAGTAGTCTGCTGGTCTGACAGTCAGATCACGCTGCATTGGATACATTGTACAAAACAATTAAAATGTTTTGAAAAGAACAGAGTAGAAGAGATCCTGAAGCTCGTCCCAGACGCGGAATGGCGGTATTGTCCGACAATCGACAATCCGGCGGATCTTCAGACACGCGGCATCTTAGCGTCTCAACTTAAGAAAAGCCTTCTTTGGAGAGAAGGTCCCCCATGGCTGAATGACAAAAGTAAATGGTCGTCCTGAAATACAGCAGCAATGACGACTGTGTTGTTTGAAAAAGAAGAAGAAAACAAAGAAGAGGAACAAGAAGAAAAAGATTATGATAATGATGAAATTGTGTGCGTACAGACCTCCAACCTGATGTAAGCAACCTATTCTCACTTCATCGTCGATTGCGAAAGATTTAGCAGTAGTACGAATTAATTTCCGGAAAAAAGCAGTTACCGGAAATTAATTCGTACTACTGCTTTCGTATACAGATTCGTAAGAAATTGCCGGTCAACACCAGAAACTCGACAACTCGGCTGTATTTCTGTGAATGAGATGAACTTTGCTGAGAAAGCATTGATACGAAGTGTCCATAACCAGAGCTACAGTGACGTAATGACAGAGCTTAAAAATAACAACATACGACAGTCCATCATTAAGCAATTACGTCTCTCCATTGACGATGATGGATGCATTCGCTGTGACTGGAGGATTCACAACGCACGAATACCTGCAGATAAAAGATTCCCGTATCTCCTATATTCACGTAGTCATTTTACGACATCGATCATTAAAGACGCTCATTGCAGCCAGTTACATTCTGGCTTTTTGCAGACAGTAACTCACATACGGCGAAAATTATGGATACCTTCAATTCGCCAGCGAGTCAAGGGTATTTTAAGGAAATGTACTACGTGCTTGAATATCAACAGCAGACGCTACAGAGCGCCTCCCTCCCCTCCACTTCCGAAAGACAGAGTTTCTGACGAGGCACTGTTCATTGTTACTGGCGTAGTCTTTATGGGCGCCCTTCACGTCAGAGAGAAAACAGGTATACAGAAGGTGTACATTTGTCTATTTACCCGCGCCAGTACACGAGCCGTGCACCTTGAAGTTGTTCCCGACTTATCAGAAGAAACCTTCATGCTGGCATTTAGACGGTATGTCAGCCGACGATCCGTACCGAGGATCATGATGTCAGACAATGCGACCACCTTCCGAGCTGCGGCGAGGCTAATAGGCATCACGAAGAAGACCATAAAGAACTTACTTGATAATGCTTCGGTAGACTTACATACATGTACACTGCAGACCGTCGTCACTGAAGTAGAGGCAATTGTCAATGACAGACCGCTGACATTCGTTTCGACATCACGTAAAGATTCAGAGCCGTTAACACCCGCTCATCTGTTGTACGGCAAGCGGATGACGTCACTGCCTACATACGACATTCCCGATGCAGACGATATCATTTGGTACAATCATACCAGAGATAACGCAGTACGGCGTTTTGACCAACACAGACGAGTCATCGACCAATACTGGGCGTGCTGGAAACGTGAATACTTGACGTCTCTACGCGAGCACCATAAGACGGGAGGGACTACCGAGCAGACTATACGAGTAGGTGGTGTTGTCATTGTGCATGTCGATTTCTCGCCGAGGTTGCGATGGAACATGGGAGTCGTTCAAGAGCTGATCCTGGGCATGATGGACTCTCGCGTGCAGCGCACGTGAAAACCGCAAATGGACTGTTGACACGACCCAGAGTTAAACTATATGCAATGGAACTTAAGGTGATGGACACTTAGTAACAGTGATAATAAACATGATGTAATGTTGTAACTATTTGAGTGCATTACCATTGATATTTTTCCTTGAACATGATAGTGTTGCATTTATTATTATGATATATTATTTTGTCGGCGGGAGAATCTTAGGATTTTGGCGCGTCGTCGCACGACGTCGCCGAAAACGTTCACGTTTTATTTGACGTCATATTTTTATACTTGTTATTGTACGTTACTTTTTGAAAGTCAGATAAAGGTACGAACCTTAACAACGCGTAGTTATCTATTACGAGCGCACAAGTCTACTAGTTGCCAATATATATATCAGTAATCGGTGTCACATGCATATTTAACATTTACAAATGCATTAACTTGGCATTTTTACGTTATGGTGAATTGACAAATTTGAAAATATTTTTGTTTCAGATTCGCTTCGTTGTAGTTATGATATTTTTGAGGAAACAGTAATACTTAACATTTACCATGCTCTAAAATATCCATTATATGCATCTTTTGACGAGTAAAAAACCTGAAAATTATAAAGCGTTGCAACGCGAAACGATTGAATAATTTGGAGAGTTCTGTTGTTGTCGTTATATTTTGTGATATTTTGAGGATTGTTTATATAAAGTATAAAATTGATCGCTCATTGTACGAGCACGGATAGCCAAGTGGTCTAAGCGACAGACTTTTACTTTAGGGGTAAGTGGTTTGAGCCCAAGCGAGAGTATCTTTTTTCTATAATTTTATTCTTGTTTTTTTACTGAAGCTTTTTAGATCCAATGTTTACATTTATCAATATAAAGCATTTAATGACAAACTTCAATACATGCCACAATCTGTGAAAAGGCCTCTTTAAGACATGTCTAATGCATATTTAAACGTTATATCCAAGAGACTTATGTTAGCAGTCCACTAGTTTACCACAATATATTTAGAAGAAACTTGTGTTTATTCAATGTGTAGGACAAGTGCTCGGGACAGACGCAGATGGTTTTCCACGAGTCCGGTAACAAAGGTGAAGCCTGGAAAGAGGCGACCGTCAGCATTCCAGCATCAGCGGTCCCCAACGAGTACGAAATTAAAATAGGGGCCTCCGTCGGGAGCTCGTTTAAAGGGGATATAGCGTTAGATGACATTCTTATTCAGGACACCTCGTGTGCAGGTAATAGGCAACGTGCAGCTCTTCCGCTTTCAAAAAGTACATTTTCCTTTTTAAAGTGGAAGTTTTGTGTGGCGCATATGTTGGCTTTTCATGCTCAAAGCACAGGATTGTATGATTCATGTAATTAAATACGGAGTATGTGTCTTTAACAATTTGCGCCTATTAACCTGTATTACAGTAAAGTTTAAAAGTATGCGCACGACAATTTTAACTAGATAGCATTTCAACGTTTTAATATATTTGATTGAAATCTTAAGTTTGAAGCACTGCCTATAAGCCACATTAGTTATAGAATTATAATAATTACAATTGTATAAGAGGTTCAACCCTTTGTTTTAATAGTCTTTCCGTTTTTCGGCGTAACTATGTAAGGTTTCGACCTAGATTTCTTGTGATAACGGGAATACTGGCTGTAAATTGAATGTCGCAAATTGTCATGATTTAGTGAATGCAAACTTTCAACAGCTGTTTATAGTAAATGCATTTATGAATATTTGTAATGCTTTAATTTTATAGTCAAATGACATATTCATAGAAACAATTGTTTTATTATTAAGCATGTAAATACAATACTGAAAGTATTGTCAATGATGCCGTGGTGCCATGTGAATTGTTGTAATTCACGGGCTGGAAAGTATTAAGTACTAACACCGCGTCACGTCTGCCGTGTACTAAATTGTTTGTATTTATTGTAAATTTTTTATATGATTAATGGAATATACTTTTCTATTGTACAAATAAATAGGGAATAGAGATGACAGCACATGTAATAAACTGTATTTATTTTATGCTTTCCGGTGGTTTATAGAGAAATATCAGTGAAATAAAACTGGTATTTCACTGTTTGAAACAGTGAAAAATAACAGTGAACAATAACGAAATTTTTCAATGTTATTCTGTGAAATGACGTCATTTTTTCGACGAAATGACGTCATAATTCCAGCGAAACTATCCAGTTAAACTCTTTTACAATGTAAATTTACGGTGAAAAAGCATAAAATAAAAAGAAAATTTGTTGGATTCGATGGAATATCGATTGTAATTCACTCGTGATCATTAAAAATACATATTTTCACTCGTGGCTGCGCCACTTGTGAAAATATTATTTTATATGATCACTCGTGAAATAAAATCGATATTTCATCGAATCCAACAAATATCCTCTATATTTCCTTTCGTCAATGTGAACTAAAAGTATTGAGAACAAAATGTCAAAATTTCACGTTGTGTGAAGCATAAACGAATGCAGTACACATAGAATTTTTTAATAAAGTAATTCTGATGTTTTACCCATTGTCATACGCAGCATAAACATCTGTCTTTTCTAAAATTGTTTTAAAAGGTTATTCACAAAAATCACCACTAACCGATTCCCACAATGTCAGGTGATCCTGTACCCAGCTACTGAACACATTTGTACAGTTGACACCTCTTAACAAATACGCGCCGGCACAAAATTTAAATATTTAGAATGAGTTCTCTATCGGATGATGAAAAAGAAGATTCATATTTTGAAAGGACGAGTGAATGAATTTCTCAAAAGCTGTCATTTTTAAGAATGAGCGAAAACATTCTGCTGTTTAAACATGTATTTTCTGACCAGTTAGACTCGTTTTCATTGAATTCAATATTTTTTTTAATCATATATATCCGAAAGTAGATCTCAAACTTTTTTTCACACATTTTAAGACCACGTTTTTGTTCGTAAGTGATAAATTTACCAACTATTATCAAATTCAAATGAATAAAAATATTAGCCATATTCATCATTAACAACTTGGCTCGGACTTCAAATTTGGCAAGAAATAATGTTAGATCAGATTTCTAAATCAGGTTCTAAAGCAATCTTTTTGGGGTTATTTGTCTCCCTAAACTAATAGTGGTTACGATGTACCAAATAATTATTCCAATGGTTTGTCAGGAGTTATCTACATGTCATTGATATTGGTGTATCTCAATAAATATAAGGTGTTGCTACGAGAAATCTCATACATGATTTTCGAAATTTGATGACATTTCACACGCAGAATCCTTATAGTGTTGCCATACCCAGATTATTCGGTCGTTCCTCTCCAATCACTTTTGAAGGAGTAATATCACTTTAATAAATTTTAAACGTTATCAAACGACTTTATTGTGTAGACATTAGCACATTTTCTTGTCATTCTGCATCAACGAATTTTCATGAGTTTTACCTTTTGATTCATGATATGACAGTTTTTAATGAGTTTGTGTTTCCTCTTAAGATCCCCATTTTTTTTTAATAATCCGTATCTGACAAAAATGAAGGTGCAGTATCTTTACATTCTGTTCCTGTGATTTTCAGGAAGTCATTGCCCTTTGGGTAATCATTAATTTCCGCGTGATTTATTAGGCACTTATGGTCATGTTTTTATATAATCTTTTTATAAAGACATCCTAAAAGGTTAAACATGTTCATATTGCTAAATTGATCCGCATAATGATTATTCAGGAAATCATAATCCTTTGATTGCAAATTTATTACTTTAAAGGGAAATTGTGTTCCTTTAGAACTCTTAGCATCTTATGAACCCAATTTAGAATACTACTATATCGTGTGTCGCAATAGGATGGGCTTGCGCATATTGTCAGGTTGTTCTTCTTTGTTTGTCAGACATTATATGTTATTAATGAATAATAACAACATTTAATTGTAATGAGAAGATTCCTAGTTGTGAGAAAGTGGGACATTGAGGTTGCATTAGGCAATTAGAAAAGTTAAATGACTTTATATATACTCTTGACTAACAGGGGTCGCTTGTTAGAGAAATTTAACGTGTATGTGATCATTTGTACTGCATATTGAGGTATGTAAATCTACAAAATGATAATATACTAGATTTGTTAATAAGGTTAACACACTAAGCAAGTCATGTTTAAGGGAACTTGAGCACTTAATGAGTTTTTGTGAACACCCTTTGTCCTTCGATCGTTGCCCGTTTGTCAATCGTGGTTGTCATTATTGACTTCGTGAATACACCAGAGATAACTTTTATCGCCAGAAGTCTCTGCCTTGATAGTACACACACTCAAATAAATTAAAAATGTTCATTAGCACAAAATGCTGTTTTTAATTGTTTCAGTGGAACAGGTCCAAACTGAAAACTTAATCATACAGTTATTAAGAATTTCGAAAGACAATACAATATTGTTAATGGACGCTTAAATACCGTGCATATGTGTAACTATTACTTGACAACGAGTTGTGCATAAATAATTTTGGTGTTTAACGAACACATATATTTTGGCGGAAACAGCACTGGTGGGTGATACGTAATAAACAGGGGCGCAAGAAAAATATATCATTTCAATTTCAATAGAACAATGCACACACTCAAAATAATTAAAAAAATGTTAACACATTTGACTATTTAAATCAGCACTTATCTACATGTTACACAAAGTTGTTTTACCGAAATATAATATCGCTAAAGATACATGGCACATGATCAAAATAACTAAACATGTTCAATAGTAATAGTTGTCTGTAAACTTTCGAAAGATATTAACATATTGTATTGGACGAAATTATTTTGTTCATGACTTTAATTTATCAATAATTGCCCATCAGGCCTGCATAAAGAATCATGCTGTCAAACGAATACCCATATTTCAATGTTGTGGTCTTTTAGTATTTGTTTCAATATCAGTAGCATAGTATTCTCATTCATGGTGTGAATAATAATATGTATTTTGTTCATTCGAGTATCCGTATAATTTCAAAATTAAACGAGACTTACCTGTAAGTTGAAGTTGAATTCTAATTTTATGAATAAAATATAATATATAGGGAGTTAACTGAGATGGTACTTCCGCTGCGCAAGCGCATCATCCTTTGAATCCTTCTCTCGGCTTTCATGGTCCACGTTACTAATGTGATTCATCTATATCCTTCCAGAATATGAAGGTGTCTGAACTTGTAAGTTGAAAATAAGGATGGGAGGGCGGCGGTTAACTCCCTATATATTCTATTTTACTCATAAAATTAGAATTCAACTTCAACTTACAGGTAAGTCTCGTTTAATTTTGAAATTTTATTTCGTAAATTAGACTATATACGGTAGTTAACTGACATTTTAAAGCTGCATGAAAGCACAGAGAGTACAAGCAACACATTTGTCTTACCTTAAATTTGTAAAATTGACTCTGCAAATGTGTCACGTTTCTGAATGTTTTTTGTAGAATTTCTTGAATGTCCCAACATTCGACCAGGCTGCCGTCTTTAATATTTCACTAATAGGAACATATTTTTACACTTGCCTTCGAGGTAGCGGCAGCTCTTACTCTGTGTGGTCCGAAAATGGTGACATCTATGCCAGCTCGGATCATCACTGTTCTTATCCACCGAGCTATGGTGGCCTACACATTTATGTGGTTGAATATTATTGACCAGCAATTTGGTCTCTCCTTCCTTCCTGAATTGTCTTTTTTTAAGATACTCTTAAATCACATTATATATACATAGCCGCCTATCTGGCGGAAAAGATTTGAAACTTAATGTTGAAAAAAAGCACCCGGCCTACTTTGTTTAACTAAGCCATCAATTTCGAACACAAACTCCGATTTTAACTTTGTAAATTACGAAATGTCAACATATTTACAGTGTGTATGCGCACTGCATTGGTCAGAGCCATCAACATAACTAATTTTAGGTTAGATCTTTCATAGATAAGGTTTTCACTGGACTGAGCTTCCGTAAATACAAAATAACTTTGTTTAAGTCCCATATTTTAGTGTACCGTGGTAGAGGTGGTCTAATATTGTAAACTCTTCTGAGGAATCTCACCACTAGTGGATGAGTTCAAGCTGTGTAGGATTCCATCCTCATGCCTAATGACGAGAGCGCAGATCTTGCTGTGTTTATAGAACTATACCTATACAATGTTCGTATAACTCAATAACATTGTTTACAGATGGAGATACTTCACTAACCTGCCATTTACCACAGCAATTTCGAGATGTATGATTTGTACTGATTTCTAGTGGACAATTGCCACAGAGCGATGAGTATACTTGTAGCCTTCCTTGAAAGTCCTCTATTTCTAAAGGAATTCCCGATACCCGACATGTAATTAGGGTTAATTTCTTTTGTAGCTGGTGTTCGACAACCATGTGCGGTAGTGCTATCATGGTCTTACTTCTGGGAATAAATCTGGGAGTGTCAACTAGAATGCTCATCAGGGCCGGAAACCATGTTTGTGTCGGCCAAAGATGTGTTATCATTATGGCTTGGGTTCTGTCTGTTCGAAACATTCCAATGCAGCGGCTGATCATGCTGAAAGGAGCAAAAGCATAACAACCAAATTGTCTTCAATCAACAGTAAAAGCATCAATATATGTAGCCCCGGGATCAGGCTTGTATGAGCAATAACAATCTATCTTATTATTTAGTCTTGATGCGAATAAGTCTATTGTGGGTTTTTCACATAAACTACATATTTTCATGAAAATGTCTTCATTTAATTCCCACTCTAACCTGTCATTATATTGCCGAGAATGTGCGTCTGCTTTATTGAGCTTCCCTGCTATGTGTGAGCAGGTGAGCCATACATTGTGTTCAATGCACCAATACCATATAGCTTTACTCAATTGGTTGCATTCTGGCGACTTGCAGCCGCCGAAATTTGTAATGTAATGCACAGCTGTCGTGGAATCCGACAGCACTTTAACATTTTTGTTTTTTTACTTTATCTTCAAGAGCTTGGACTTCAAACTATATAGCCTTTAATTCTAGAGCATTTATATGCAGCGCTTTTAACTCTTTTGTCCATCGAACCCCTGACTCTTCTCCATCCAATACAAACTCCCATCCTAAAAGACTGGATTATGTCTGTATGACAAGGTAAGGGTTTCCTTTAGCAATTTTTCTGTATTGTGAGTAAATGTTTGTGAACCACCATTCTAGTTCGGATTTCATTCTATCGTTAATATGCATGCTTCCCTAAAAATTACCCATAATTTTCCAAATTCTACTGCTAAAGGATACTACTTAAATGCCAATGACCTTGCCACATCACGGATTGTGGATCTGACTTTCATGTGTAATTTTAGGCATTCAACGACAATAAGTGATTTTTTCTCTTCTGGTAACCTGACGGTCATCTACTCAGAGTTGATTTCAAACCCCAAGCATGTTATCTTGGTGGTCAGTACTAGCACAGATTTATCTTTATTTATCATGAACTCCAACCTTGTCATTACAATTGAGGTGTCGTGCACATACTCTAAGCATAACTTTACTGTTGGACCTCCAAGCAAGCTATCATCAATGTAGCCTGTGGTAATGTGATCAAGATTCCGTAAAGAGGAGTACACAGGCTTCATAATTTTAGTAAACCATAATGGTCCATGGCTAATCCATTAGGGCAGCAGGTTAACTGATATATTTTGACTCTCCATATAAATCTCAACATGTTTGTATCTTTTTCATCTATTTTGATGGAGTAATATGCATGCCGAATGTCTATAGAGCACATTAACATGTTTCTATCTATGAGTGTTAGTGAATTCATCCATTTTGAAGTGTCTATATGGAATGAATCCATTCAATTTATTCAAATTTATAATGAGCCGGTATTCACCGTTTTTCTTCAATCTTAGAAAAATTGGGGAAAGGAACTGATCCTTGTTGTAATCTACCATTTTTATGACATTTTGTCTAAGCCACTTTTCTATATCTGAGTCAATGATAATAAATTCCTTTTCGTTGAATTGCCTTTGTTGGAGATCTTTCTGATATGGTCTTAAGCCATAATTGAATTCTATGCGACAATTGTTTACTATATCCAAAACTTTCTTATAATTTCTTATTTTTTTCCAATTCTGAGACAATATATTGCAATCTACCTGCTTTAAAGTCTGTACTTACATTTACATTTGAAAGCTCCTTGCTCCTCCTCGGCGAGGGAAGTTTTTTGGTTCGGGTAGGTATCTAGGTGTTGAGGCACTATAAGCGTGGTATCCACAACTCCTGAATCCCCTTGAACGGCTCCTGAATCCCGAACGACCCCTGAATCCCCCTCTAAAGATGGGTTGACCTGAATATTTTGTTCCATTTTTTGCGAAATCTTCGATCTCCCTGGCCGTTTTAGATATGTCGTCCACAAACAGCTCCTTGGTCACTGGTAAGGAGTGGGTGCATAAGTGGGCATACTCCGTTTTAAGTTCCGACCGTAACAAGTCTCTGCGAGCCATATTCACTCGGTAATTAGCATGTCCCATTAGAGCTATGACACTGTGGCAGTTCTTTATCACTTCGGGTATGTCAAGCTCCTCAGATTTGTTCATGTCTGCAAACTTTGCCTTGAGCTGAGCTGCTTTGTTCAGGGCTTTCGATAAGAAGACGCCTGCCTTGAAAACAGAGGTAGAGATTGTCTGCATTTTCCTATCCAGAGACCTGCTCTGCTAGGACATAACATCCCAGACAAGTGTGTTCAATGTGGCTGTGCAGAGCCCCTCACAGTTCCCAGATCTGGGACAATTTTCGTTCTTTACCATTTTTCGTAAAGTTCCTCCTCCATGCCTTTACTGTAAAGTTTATTTATACCCGCAGCCAATACTGGGTCTACATCATCACCGCAAATATCCGACATTTTACATTTCTTTGCGAGGGAGGAAAAGCGGCTCAAGACAGGGATTTTTCTGCACTTGGGTCAGTGTTGCTCTCATTCTCTGGCTTTAATCTTTTTGAGAGGCAAGGGGCCTCCTCATCGTACTCAAAGAACACCCCCGGAAACCCGATATGCTGTGAGAAGTTGGATGTGCTTCGAGAAGTGACCGATAGATTTCGATGAATTTCGGTAGGGTAAGTAAATCTAGTTCTATAATTGTTTAAAGGCATTTTTGAATTAAAATATATTTTGAGGTATGCAAAGGAGGTATTACCATGTATGTTAGAAAAATCATGTTTATTAATATTCCGGATTTATTAAAATATGGCTATTTAAATTCGACGATGCAGGGATTTGTCCAATATTTAGCACTTTATTTACACAGCATATCAGGTTTCCGGGGGTGTAGAAGTCGCCTTCTTCTTCGAAGAAGCTTGCCTGTCCCTGTTCGAGGGCCATTATACGCTGGACCATCGACGATTGAGTTTCTTGAATGCTCTTCAGACATTCCATTACAAGCTTATTGTTCAGGTCATTATTGACCGACTCCGCCATGTTTACTTTAGGAACATCGGTGTGTGTCCTTTGTACTGCTGGGGCTTTGCCCTTGCTCACTTTCTTGCCGTTTGAAGGAGCCTTCGGCTCTTCGACATCCGCCATTAATAGGAGTCCACTACGTGTACTCGGCGAAAGAACAATAAAAACGAAAGCGAAAAATAAGAGATTCGAAAGTTTTCGGAATGGAAGAGAGTTCACTACGTGTACTCATACATAAAACACGCACTAATTTGTTGTAGAAAACAAAGCAAAACGAACCACGTTCGTTCGCGTGTCAAATAGTTTCAACGCATGCGGTAAGCACACTGATACGCAGGCGCGGCGGAAGTACCATCTCAGTAAGCTACCGTATATAGTCTCATTTACGAAATAAAACTAGGTTCAATAGAAAACCCTTGTGTTGGGTAAGTAATAAATCGGCTCAGATAAAATATTTTGGGTCGAAGAGGGAACGAAAGTCGACTGTTCTTATAAGTTATCAATGTAAACACACTTCCTATGTCTGCAAATTTACAAAATTCACCAATTAGACACGCCAAGAATCGACATTAAATTTAAATTAAAGAAAACGAATAACAGGGTGCAGGATCACGTGACTTTTTGGGACTCTACTTTTTAACTTTAATAGATTTAACACGACGGTAAGCGGTGCCTTATTTCAAATAACTTTTTTAAACAAGTTTTCTTAAGAATTTCAACTAGTGCACAAAAGACAGATGTTATGCTGCTTATGGCAGTGTGAAATACATCAGAATTACTGTATTTAATAAGGATGTGTTTTTGTTCAAAATTTTCATTAACGGCATACGTTGTACACGGTTAATGGACGGTTATGTTTCACGCAAGGTAAAATTTTGTCACCGATTGCAGACGATTTCAAGGATTTATTCTTATAATAAAGATATTGGCACAGCGAGAACAAATGTCTTGTATGCAGTATAGGTTTTTGAAAAAATATTTTAATAGCTTGAGATATTTGCAAAAATAAAGATCTTAACGGTGTGATTACATTCAGTCAAGCCCGTGTGTAAACCACGTTGATTCTGCACCCTGATAAGACAAGTCTAGAATCGGCATCGTAATTAATAAAAGTATTACTTGTTAATTTGGAAACACAAACGACAACAAATAAAGTACACAATACTGCGATAAAGGTAGTACATGTAAAGGATACGAATCAATAAACAATATGTGGATATACCAAATGCATGCGTGATCTGAATAAATTATGAAAAACATGTTAACGAACAAAAATATGAATTGCTAGTGAAATTGAAAGCATAAATAGAAGAAATTAAAGTACAAGTATTATTATTATTATTAGGAGTAGTAGTAGTAGTAGTTGTAGTAGTAGTAGTAGTAGTAGTAGTAGTAGTAGTAGTAGTAGTAGTAGCAGCAGTAGTAGTAGTAGTAGTAGTAGTAGTAGTAGTAGTAGTTGTAGTAGTAGTGGTAGTAGGAGTAGTAGTAGTAGTAGTAGAAGTAGTAGTAGTAGTAGTAGTAGAAGTAGTAGTAGAAGTAGTAGTAGTGGTAGTAATAGTAGTAGTAGCCTGAGTAGTAGTAGTAGTAGCATCAGCAGTTGTAGTAGTAGTATAAGTAGTAGCAGCAGCAGTAGTAATAGTAGTAGTGGTAGGAGGATGAGGAGGATTAGTAGTTTTTGTAGTAGTAGTAGTAGTAGTAGAAGTAGTAGTTGTAGTATATGTAGAAGTAGTAGTAGTAGAAGTAGTTGTAGTAATATTTGAAGTAGTAGTAGTAGTAGTAGTAGTAGTAGTAGTAGTAGTAGTAGTAGTAGTAGTAGTAGTAGTTGTAGTAGTAGTAGTAGTAGTAGTAGTAGTAGTAGTAGTAGTAGTAGTAGTAGTAGTAGTAGTAGTAGTAGTAGTCGTAGTAGTAGTAGCAGGGCTTTTTTTCCTGATTTTGTGAAGCGGCCCTGACCCCCTCACTTTGTGAAAATTGAGTCGCGAACTTTTCAAAATTGTAAAACAA
>NC_068357.1:98840316-98865316 GCF_020536995.1 Dreissena polymorpha
TTTAAATAATTGACGGTCAGACATGGGTGACGAACGTACTTGTTTTAATTACACTACAGTTGAACATAATACAAATGTTGTTGATTTTATTCAGTTTGATTAATACTCGTTATCATATTAAATCACCCGTTTTATCGTCAATAGGCTGTGTACAATTCAACTGTAAACATTTCACCTTCTCATACATTAAACATTTCAATAAATGAATATGAACGAATAAAAACAGAATAAATAAAACAATGATGTAAACTATTTTAAAGTATATGCATATTTAAACTTGCATCAACTTTCTACCGGCAAGTTAATGTTCAATGTCTAAGCCGATACTGACATTTCAATGACAGCTTAAAAAGAAATTCTTGTTCATAAATAGTAAGTATATTTTACTTATTTTTACATTTGTATTATGTCATAAACAAAATACAAAACTAAGACAATCTCTTATTCAATGATAAAGCTAAAATAAAATAAAACAAAGAACATTGTTTGTTTCCTTTTGTTCGGGGAAAAATACTACTTGTTTAATTAAAAGCCACATTCTCATGGCTATTGGCAATGACACAATTGCTAAAATAACCACGGCCTTACTCACATAATATTCTTGCACGTGATCCAGAACATATTATATTGATTCAACACTACCGCAATTAGTCAGTCGTTTCGAGTGATCTTGTTAAAGAATTTTATGAAAATTATAGTGCCACCTAGAACGCATATAGTGATCTAGAACTAAAATAACAATTGTATGTACTTTATTCGTTTATATTCACTATTTTCATACCATAATGCCTATATAAGGCCCGCATGATGTATCATGTGACATACAAAACAAACTTCATTATCCATTAATTGCTTCGGTAGTATTCATCATCTGATAGCATTAGTATATACAATCATCCTATTTGTACTCAGGTCGATTCTGCATATCGTGCATGAATAATTGGATTCTGTATAGTTTAATTTTCAAAAGAACATAATCCTCCTATTATTGTTGTTGTGCATTTTTCCAATTTATTGCATTTAAGTGTTTGCTTAAATGATAAGCTGAAGCATAATGTGTAAGAACTTTAATGATAAAGTTATTGTTGATTTAATTTAATTATATGAAATCAACCGTATTAAAAAATATTTGTTTAAATTATATATATATTTAACAGCAACAACAACAGTATCTAGCCTACAAAAGTGAATGTAGATATCATATATACTTATTGATCTTAAATCCGATTAAATTGATTTTGATTAATATATAAATATATATATACATCAATTGCATATTTAAAATCAAAAGCTATAATAGGTATAAGTATACGTACATTTCAGAAATAGTCTCCATAGTTCAGCGATGGTCAATATTACACAACATGTTTATTATTCAAACGTTTTTAAAAGACTAGCATGCCTGTCAATACAGTGAAAATGCACGCCTTTGAGGAAAACAACTTTTTTTCTGTATTTGAGATAAATGTCGCTGCATTCCAGTCCCGTTTTATATTTGTCATCGTTATGTTTTGTTGAGTTCTATTTCCGGATATCGGGTAAGTGTATTGTGACTACATGAATATATTTAAGCAGTTGAATAAAGATTGTTGGTTTGTTTAGGTCATGTGTTGATTTTCCTATGTGCACTACGCCTAGGAATAAAAACGATGGGGTCATAAAAACATCGCCTTTCGAATTCTAGGACATAATTAAAAAGAATTATAATCGCTTAATGAAATCAAGACATTTAAATGCAATTCGTTTTAAAATCATTACATAAAATTAATTGTCATAGTCTGAATCACACAACACCGTTTCTTTCATTTTGTATTTGCTGCTTACTCAATAATTATAATAACCTTGTCTACTTCAGATCCATCTGTTTCGATTCTTGGCAACCAGATGGTGAATGAAAACAGAAGCCTAACTCTTAGTTGTCAACTGTCAACATGCTCCACATCCGCTTGTACGTACAGCTGGACTTCATCACAAGCGATACCCGGAAATAGAACTCAACAAACCATGACGTTGACAAATATCAAACGGGACTGGAATGCAGCGACATTGTATTGCCGAGTCACCGTCAATGTGTCAGTATCCATCGTCGGATCAACCACAATCAACGTACAATGTAAGTTATTTATGTATTCATGCTGAAATTGTCGTGCAACACCACGAACATATTAAAGGACTCTCTCTTTTTGCCTCCATATGCGAAGGTTTTGTGGGTCGTGATCAGTACATACTATTACAGACTTAATGACCCACTTCGCGAGTTTGTCCCATCTACCTGAAATACTTTTCAAGAATTTTGATTTAAATTAATGTTAACTTAGCAACAATTATCAAATTTTATCAAATAAGATGGTTAATAACGTATTTTTGATATTGGTAAATATAAAGGTTGAATTAAAGAGTTTTTGACAAACTTTGATTAATGCATTAGCTTTTTATCAGAACATGATTTCTATGAAATCGCCTTAGGTATCGTAAGTGGTAAAAAACTCTTTAAATGTATATACAACACCTTAACATGGATTGACCAACATAATAGTGGGATGGCAATGGATAACCAATATATATTAACAATTATATGTATTGTACAAATCTAAGTTTTATCACCTTCATTATGGCATATTAATTGTATCTCTACGTCTTGGTCGAACGAACATTTGTTTGCAGAAAAACTGAACTGCGTCTATATGTCGTATGAACCAATATGAACGTACACCCAAACAGTAATTCGTAATTTTCAGACATTATAAATCAACCACTTTACGCATTTTCAATGGAAGAATAGGTGATAGGTGTAAACAAACATTCTATTCAATTAACGGTGCATCTGTCATTGATTACTTATGGACCAATGAAAGTAACTTTTCATTGTTATCAAAATGTAATGTAACAGTTGGCGATTTCAACGAGTGGAGTGAGCATGCTCCATTACACTTTTCATTAATTTGTAATAATGGTTTACCTAGTTACGAGACATTCACTGATGTTAAATATAATGGGACAGTTCGCATGGGGATGAATTTCGCTCAAGAATGATTTCCAAACTTTCCATTTTTAATGATATTGTTAGCAGTATTAATAATTCGAGCCAAATGTCAATTAACTCCATTTTAGATCAATTCACAGCCACAATTCGCAGTGAAGCGGATTAGTTATTCTCAAAATTGAAAACGTACAGTAATAAACCTTCATTCAATATTGACATTTGTTTAAAGCATGCAGATTGGTTTGACAACGAGTGTATCAATGCACGAAATCACTACAATTACGCTTTTAGATATTTTAACCTAAACAAGACCGATTTAAATGGAAAACAAAAGTGTTTATAAGAAATTAATTAATTTTGTTTATAAATAATGCATATCAGCGTAAAATGGCGGAAATTAAATCTTTAAAAAATAAAATGCCGAAAAAAAATCGAAAACTTTTCAAATCAAGAAATAAAGGCAATAGTTATAAGATTCCATAAGATGTACGTATTTAAACAGTATTTTGAAAATTTAAGTAACTCTTATTTGGAAAATAATAATAAAGAGGCAGAATTGTTTTGTTCTAATAAAACTTTGATATTGAAAATTGTACTTTTACAGAATTAGACCAACCTATAACGGTCAATGAGGTCTTAAATGCAAGTACATATTGGAACGTAATAAAGCGCCTGGTGGTGACTGTATTTTAAACGAATATTTTATTGAGTGTATTGATATATTATCCAACCATTTGTGTGATGTTTTAATAGTATTTTAACCTCGGGCTATTTTCCTGAAACGTGGACAGAAGGTATAATTATACCATTGCATAAAAAGGCTCTGATGATGATATTAATAACTTAAGAGGAATAACCTTTGTTAGTTCTGTTTCTTAGCTATTAACAACTATTTAAACTAGCGCATCGAATCATTTTTTGCGAAATAATGCTTAAATTTCGGATGCACATTTCGGATTTAGAAAAGGGTGTTCAACCGTTGATGCCATATATGCATATGTCAAGAAAATAAGCGTATGTATGTTGTTTACGTTGATATGCTTAAATGTTTTGATAGTATATAATCGCATTGCATTATGGCTAAAACAGTTCAGATCCGGAATAAAAGGCAAAATATTACGAATTATTAAATATATGTATTAAATGTCAAATCATGTGTTGAAGCATGCGCGACAGTCTCTGAACACTTTAGCTACGCCGTTGGTCTACGACAAGGGTAGGTAATGTCTCCTTTTCTGTTTTCATTGTTTGTTGAGAATTTAGAACTTTTTCACAAGATAGCATTTATTCTGGTTTAAATAAAGAAGTTATAATTTAATTGTATTGTTATTTGCAGACGATATGGCCATTTTTTGGTAAATCACCAGAAGAAATACTACTTCATTTAGACAATCTTTACCTTTATTGTAACGCTTGGGGACATAGTGTTAATACTGGCAAAACAAAAATAATGGTTTTCCGCAAAAGGGGTAGAATTCGTCAATATGAGATATGGACATATAATGGAGAAACTATAGAAGTCGTCGATAATTTTAACTATCTGGACACTTGTATTAATTATACTGGTTGTTTTATATTAAATCAGGAATATGTTGTAGGAAAAGCTCTTAAGCCTATGAATACTTTGCTTTTTAAAGAGATATTGGGTTTTAATAAATTAAAAGATATTGAACGCATTCACGACACATTTTGCAAAAAGGTTGTTAAATGTTAAAAACAACACATGCAATGCAACGGTGTATAGTGATTAGGTAGACACCCACTATATGTAAAAAGATATGTTCGTATTGTTAAATATTGGCTTAAAGTGTAAAAAGTGAACATATTATCACACAAACTGTGTATAACCAAGCGATAAATAGTTGTGATAAAGGGTATACAATTGGGTATCGAATGTAAACACGTTGTTTAATGATTATGGATTTTCATATATATTTGAACATGCAAATATGATAAATACCAAATCGTTTTTTTGCGAAATAAAATGTAGAATTATAGTGTTTAAACAAGAATGGTTTGGCAATATGAATAATTGTTCTGTTTTAGATGTTTATCGGATATTCAAAACAACTCTTGAATACGAAACGTATTTAGATTAATGGCCAAACAGTTTGCGTACATACCTTGTTTAACTAAGGGCTTCTGCCCACCCTGTGAGGATTCAAACTAGCAGATAGGGACGTAACCACATTCCTCGTAATGAACGATATTGTCAATGTTGTGGTCAAAGGGACATAGAAGACGAATTCCACTTTATATGGAAATATCCATGTTTACGTCAAATTAGGCAAACATATATAAAATCTGTTTACGATGTGAATCCATCAGTTTTTAAGTTCCATACTATATTGAACTCAACTTGTAAAATTGAAATTAAAAATGTGTGTACATATATGAAGGAAGCTCTAACCGTAAGATATTCTCTCACAAATAATATGATCAACGAATACTAAGTTTTTCCTTATTGCCAGTGAAATGCTATTTTACTATTATTATATAAAATCGTACTACTTTGTTAAGTATACTTTGTCTCAATTTGTTAGATTACATTTTGTTATAACCCATGCGTTGTAATATAAAGACACATGACAATATTTTGTCTTATATTTCATGTATTTAGAAGATGTACATTTGTATACTTCTTAATAAACTGTCTGTTCTGTTCTGTACATGATTGCGTTTTCGCGTAAAACCCGAGTATGTGTGAGTATTTTTATTCTCAAAATTATTAATATTATTATTAAACTTGTACATTATAAATACAACGATATTGATGAAAATTTGCATCAATCAACTATTTATTATAGGTTTAATCTTATGTTCATACTTTGTATGAGAGTTTGAAAATATACCCATGTTTTTGAATATTTATGGTGGCTGTGTTTTACCCGGTTTAAGTGGCGCTAGCACGACAACCCACCGGAACGCAAAGTTTAACGATTGCGACATTTATCGTTGTTTCGTGTTGTCATTATGTCTTCCTACACACCAGAACAACCTTGTTTTACTGATCCATTTTATGACGTGTTCGCGCTTATTATTCGTGCTGTTATATAGGCGAGTAAGCACATACGCCAGAACGCCAAAATGTTGCTCGCAGACGCGTAAATTATGACGTTGTCATTCGTACGTGTTGACGTGTTCAAGGGTCGAACAGGGGCAAAACGTCAACTAAAAATTACGAAAAAACGATACATGTCATAATTTGCGAAAACGTAAATCAAAGGCACCAACACGACACATTATTGATAATTGTGAGAATTGATAAATGCAATAACGTGTTATATTTAAAAAACAATACTATAAAATACAATACATATATCATTATATAACAGTTTGTATTGTTTGCAAATGTCGTTGGGCGTTATGTTTATATAATAAACCGACAGCATCATTGCATAGAATTCCTTCAGAAACTTGAATTATTGTTATAAATATCAAACATCGTGTATGATTTATTAAACGGAGTGCTAATTCTTAAATTGTGCTAACATGTCAAATTAACGTTTATAAATTACGTCTCTGTAACAGATGGTCCATCGACAGCCACCATATCAGTCAGTAGCCCAATGAAACTCACTGAGAACACATCGCCTCCTACTGCCATCACTTGTTCAAGCCCGGTCTGTAATCCCAGCTGCAATGCCAAGTGGATCAACGGTTCAACCCAAATACATAACAACACGCTTTTTATTACACCGGTCAGTCGATACTTGGCAGGATCGTACAAGTGCAATGTTTCCAATTCAGTTGGGTTTTGGACTAAACAGCTTGAGATTATCGTAAACTGTAAGTTGCTAACTTGCTAAATGTTTCGTTGACATTTTGTTTAGCGATTTTTTTCCCAAGTATTTAACTGCGATAAGTTACGCGTACCTCAAGAAAAGCTTGCAAACACAATATCATTTAAATCGGCGTTTTGATTATTGTCTATGACTTACTAGTTCGTATTCTGTAAATTTAGTATATATTAGCATAGGTGTTGAGCGTATACTGTTCAGGCAACCTAATGCGAGAGCTCTAGATAGAGATACTAGAATATTTAATTATATTTATAAACTTAATTAGTTACTTCATAGTCGTGATTCTTATGAGTGCAACAGTAAAACGTATAAGGTGCATCGTTATGTCCACGATTGTTTACCTGTTATCATGAATTATAACAATGATGAATTGATAAAACAATTCAAAATGTAAAATTCAATTCATTACAGTATGACCCTTTAGAACACATTCACCCATACTAAATTTGATTGAAAATTTTGTAATGTGTATTTTTATCACTGATGATTTCTTCTAGGAGACATATGTTTGAACTTTGATTTTCTAATATGTCGATTTTTTTTTCTTAATGACCAAAATGATAATAATCGTTCAGAATTGTCATTGAGTTTCGATTTAACAAGAATCATGGGTAACAGCATTGTAGCATGATTCAATTTATAATCTCAGTAAAGTAAATGATCCCTTGTAGTGCACATTCCCTGCCCATTTAACTGCTTTTTTTTTTGTGTATCACTATCTTTTTGATTGTCTCAAGAAGAACTGTGTGAAATATGCATTACACAGTTTAAAGACTAGTACAACTTAGTGGAATGCTGTCAGAAAATACTTTAAATAACTTGCATGTGGGACTACTTTTCGTATTCACGTGAAATAATATTGTCAGTCAAATAAAGAGCATCAATGGTAGATGTCGCATAGTGCATAAGATAGAATAATAAGGATAGTATTATGTCAATATCGTGTCTACCTAAATAGATATACAAATCGATATCATATGTTAACGTGAAAATAGACGAGGAGAATGCACCAAGTTATTGCCCTACGATTGTTTCACTGCTTAGTAATAACTTGGGTAAGCATGCAGCCCACTAATTTTTGTATAATCTCATGAAAATGGTAGGCTAACGTCCATATACGTCCGCTGCATACGTCATATTACAGCATAACATTTGGACACTTTTTTTGCAAACGTTCCCGTCGGAAATTGCACACGTCACCATTGACTGGTTCATTGTATATTTATATATTCACTTCTGTAGAGATTAAGAACACGTTAGATAAGCGGGCAGATTAATCTCAATTACTTGTTGTGGCGGAGCCGTAAGGCCGCCGCATAGATCTTGTTGTTCGGGACATTTTATGAACATTGGAAAACGTTTTGTAAGAGTTTAATCAACAAAAATACATTGCAATGAAAACCGAAATGAACTTGTGTCCGTTATTGTTGTCAACCGATTATTCGACATACACAATATGAACTGTTATAATTAAATAGAATTGTGTCAAGAAACGTCGCAAGCATGCACACGTGTAGGGCAAAGACATTGGAGAGATCCATTCAGATTCAGCAGTACTAAACCATGAGCTTGATCTATTTTGTTAATTATGAATAATAAAATATTAACCTTATTTGAAGTTTTTATTGTTTTAACTTATAAATAATTTCATTCAAAACTTAAAACTCAATAGTAAGGCGTATCATAGCTAGTAGACAAGTTCTCTCGATTGTTTTTGGTTCTTTGTCTCTTGACGTACTATGTAAGTATATTATATCTCCCTTTTTTGACAACTCCATGTAAACTAATTGAACATGGTATATGTTTCGATACTATAATTGCATTTGAAAAATATAAAGGCGGTTGTTAACATACAATAGTCTTATAGTTAACGTACTTCATATCTGATGATACATGCAGTAGTTTTGTTTTCGCAAATGGGACGACGGACGAATTTATTGTATACTTCGCTAAAAGTCAATTTCATAACTACTCTATATAATTACTATATGGTCTTAATACCTTGTTACGCGTTGGACTCAACCTAAAACTTATGTTGTCTTGATGTATGGTTTTTGTTTCCATTTAGACGCACCTGATGTGACGCTAAATTGGGACGAAAGCTCAAAGAAGCTCACATGTACAGTTGCGGGAAATCCCGACAATTATACGTTCCACGCCCTCGAGCACCGCATATTAGGTTCTACGATCAGAAACATCAGTTTTCAGCCGGGATCAGGCAGGTCACGTTATGCATTGTTGAGTTACCAGGACAAAGGATCTTACACATGCACAGTAGAAAATGGCATTCTCAAAAATGGCGCAACAAAACAAAGTCGCACGTTGGAAGTGGTAATAAAAGGTACACCTTTAGAAAACACACAGTTGTTATGATGATCGATACATGTGATTGACTTTCGCTTTGATGATTTTAATATTTATTTTGATTTGATTCATTAAGTAAGTATACATTAAGAGCGATTCCAACAGAGTTTGCAGCATGAACACAACACACAAAAGCGCAATAATCAAGTATAGGAGTTGTAACTGTAATACAGCGAAGTTTTAACATCAATTATTTTGCATGGTTAAAGATGCATTTAAAAGAAGCGTATGTGCATTAACATTTTTCGTATAATCGCTTATTAGAAGGTTAAGGTTTCATTCTAGACGTCCCCGTTTTGCTGGAACACACTAGAACGTATAACGTCTCAAAAGGCGACCCACTGATCGTCACCATTCCAATTTACGCCTTCCCAGCTGTTTCGAAAACCGGAATTATGATCAAGATAGGAGATCGGACCATGAGTACCTCAGACAATATCACTTTTAACATAAAGCACCATACCGGCTTCGTGGTTTTCCATAACAAGAGCATTGAAAGCATCCAAACGCTTTCATTGGTGATCAACGCGACGCAAGAAGAGTACTTTCGCAATTTTACTGTGAATTTCACAAATTCCGTTGGTACAACAACTGCATATTTTGAAATTATCCCACAAGGTAGTTTGATTGTGTGTGTGTGTTTCTTAAAATGTGTTAATGCGTTGTAGTTATAACCAAAATTCATTCTATAGACCTCAGAACTGCTTAGCCTTAAATTGATACGTCTAGATGAGATTCGTAAACAAAATATTTACGTTTTATAATACAGTTTTGTTTACCAAATGTATTTAACTATGTTGGACGACTTTTTATTATGTGCGCATATG
This sequence comes from Dreissena polymorpha, assembly GCF_020536995.1. Taxonomy (NCBI): domain Eukaryota; kingdom Metazoa; phylum Mollusca; class Bivalvia; order Myida; family Dreissenidae; genus Dreissena; species Dreissena polymorpha. The sequence continues at coordinate 98,850,294 of NC_068357.1, forward strand.
TTTGCTGTTTGTTATGTTTCTTTCTTTCTAACTAACTAAATTGCATTTACATTGTTTAACGAATACATATTTGTTAACTGTCTTAAATAAAATAAAATACTAACACGCGTCATGAATATTTATTTGAACACAATTAGGACCTCCCGAAATACCGGTACGTTTTGAGCAACAATCGACAACGTATCAAAGCGTTTCATTCGCCGTCGAGTCCGGCTTCTTCAACGGCGGGGATCAAACCCTCGTCATTGAGTACAGACGAGTGAACAGCAATACTTTACGGGTGAACGGCTCGGAAGCTTACGTTGGAAATGGGAAAAATGTCTTTGTGGCGATGACGGTGGGTGATCTTACGCAAATGACCGACTATGAGTTTAGAGTCTATGCCTTCAACGTGTATGGACAGAGCGAGTACTCGGCTGTGGTACAAGTCGCTACTGCTCTAAGTATGTATACACATGCAATTGATATTTTGAATTGCCATCATGCGAAGTGAATGTTTAAATACCAGACGACTGAATAAAAAGATTACAATGATCAAGGCTGTTAAAATAAATGAACTTGGTACTACGCCTTATGTTGTACATTTCTTTTATGTAATACTAACCTATTAATACCATTATCAAAGTTAGTGCGGTGTTCATATATTTGCAAATGCATAACTATATTCTAGTATAAGTATGGCTCTTTTTTCATAGAAAGAGACCTCCTCACAGGTTCGGATGATTTTTATTTTATGTTATTTTTTTCATACATAAAAAACAGTAACAACAAAAGAACGCATGGTACAAAAATAGCACTACCAATTATAACTGAAAACCCGTCTGTTTATGATAAGTAAGCATTTGATTTGAACAAAAAATAAATAAAAGGTTACATACGCAAAACGATTTATTTATCTGCACTGTATTGTTGTTTTTATTGAAGGTGGAAAAACATATTGGGTATTGGTACATGTAAAGTATTAATTGCATAATGGAATATTATAGCATGGTAGACCAAGATGTACAGGTGACATTTAGTCTAATGGATTAGTGTAAGGTTCGAAATCAGATGGAGTTTATTGTTCTTTGTTTTTTATTATTATATTTCAACTGTTTAGTTACACAGTGTTAAGCGGTAATATTTAAGGTAGGTAAGGACAAACTTAGACAAAAACACAAAGCATGAAACAAGTATCTTTAAGATGTAAAATGATAAGGGGTTTAAAAATGTGTTCAATATTTTGATATTGACTCATGTCTTTCTTATTTCTAGATGTTTTAATGGTCGTTGGGATTGCTGGCGGCACTGCAGGCAGTATCTGTCTTATCGTTCTGGTTGTGTGCTTGAAGAAAAAGCGCGGTAAGATGCTTATTAGTTGTTTAAGAATTTTTGAAGTTTTGAAAGCATACTGTTATATAATAAATAAACATTTGTTGATTATACATATATTTCATTGGCACTTGCGGAAAGTCAAATTGTGTTCCCCGAAGTCGAGATCGCAGTTCAAAGTATTTCCCTTGATACGATGGGAAACTATATTTAGATAGTATTCCTTATTTTAAATAAAATATCTCTTTAGCTATATATTTCTTAAGACACATACACTTTATTAAGTGCATTAACACTAATGATAAACGTTATGATAATGGTAGTAATAATAATCATTATAATAATTTGTGTTTGATTTATTTTTGTGGAAAAGTTAAGTATACTGTTATTCAATCAATTATATATCTGTTCCTACAGATAAAAAGAAACAGTAAGTATCTGTTGTGTACTTTTTATACAATTATATTATATATTCAATGTTATATGTTGATTAAAAATCAACATACAAATAAAATAACAATCGTCTAAATTAAGTTTACAAGATGAAGAAAAAAAATAGATCGCAAATGCAAATTGTTGAAGCGCATCATGGCAATTGTTATTATTAGGTTGTTGTTTTTTCAGACCATTCGTCCCGTTTGCGAACATCCCCCCAACTTCAGCCGGGCAGAATAGTCAGGGTAAAACGAACTAATAAGAATTATTGATTTTTAATAAAAATATATTTAAAAAGCTTAATATATGAAATAGTTTGATAGGATGTGCACACGTACTGCCTCCGAAATACTGGATACTTTTCATTATTTTAACAACTGCAATATAATCTCTACTTCGTTCTCGATCAATGCCACCGTCCATGTAACGTAATTCTTTGCATCGATCTTTTGCGACTAATCTGAAAAATATAATGATTCATATTTGTTTGTTTCTCCTTGTCAAATCTTTTTTAATGTACAATTTTCTCGAACACTTAGTAACAATTAAATATACCATAACGGAATATGATAATACGGTCTGTGCGGTGGTCTCCAGTGGTAACGCATTGTTTAATAAAGAAAATAAACTATTCGAGTATAAACTTTCATTATTGCACCTGTTTAAATTCGTTGCTTATGTAAGTTAACATCATAAAGTTTTTGCGAAGTGTTATAAATATTGAAATATATGTCTAGACTTGTTTTTGCGACTCGTCTTATAGAACTCTGAACATATATTGTTTAATTTATGTTACCAGCATACACATTTTGATATTCTCTCGTTCCAGGACAAGCAGCGAGCCACGTGTAAGTGTGTCGTTGAGTAGTTCTCACTCTTTTAAAATGTATTTCTTTAACTAAGCTGGCTTATTAAAAAATATTGATTCAGGGTTAATATACCAAAGTTAATAAAAGTTTCTTTAAATTAAGAGTATTACTTTTTTTCATGTGTATTGTCAACTTTCGTTAAACATTGATGATTATAAGTTTTTATGCGATATTCACACTAAGACTTTATTAACGACCCCAGCTTTAATCTTATATGTGTTTTTGTTGTGTTGTATTGTGCTTTTTTGTACTGTTTAGGCAATTCTGACGCATTCGTATGGTTGCATTATTGCGTGTTTTTGTTTACTATGAGTTGTGCCTTTTTTAGTTATATTCTTGTTTGTTTTGTTCTGTTCAATTACACACATACATGTATGTGTGTGTATTTGAAAAACATGTATACAAAATGGTCGAGTTGAAAGCTTACGCAATTGAAAATGTGGGGGACGAAGGAGGGGGCAAAGCTGCTAAATGACCTTGTGTATATATACTTTCATAATAAACATTTACTCGTAACACAATCTGAATGTGAATTATGAATGTTTTTTTCTCATGAAGTCAGCATTCCGCACTTACATACTTATTTGTTTGAATATTTTTAGGTATGCAAAGGATTCTACAGCCACCGAAAACATCTACCTGAATACTAACACGACTGAATTGTATTTATTACTTTATGTTTTTACTGTGCCTATCAGTGATGTATTTAAACCACAAGCCTTAAACACACTTCATTGTTTTATGTACTAACACATTTAATCGTTAATGGATTAAAATGACAATATTAATATTTGTTTTAAAGACAGCAAGGTTTATTTAATTTTAATTTATGTAATGGTAATTGTACCATTATAGACTGTTTGTTGATGTCGAGGAAAATGCACAATACTTAACGTATATTTCTTTGTCATTTTACTTTAGTGCACAACTAAAAGTCTATAATGACAAGTGCTATGCTAACTCAGTTTGTAAAGCCTCAGACAGGTTGTCGTACATTGACCTCAGTTTATTTTTAACGATGAAACATAGCACGCCAACATAAAAACCCGTCCAAATGTTTATAAAGTATTACATTGCAATACTAACATCGTGAACGTTATAGTTTCCGTACAAAAAACGTGTGTTTTTGAGTAATTGTATCGCATTTATTAAGGCTTGATTACATAATTGAAATCATGAAACTTGTGCACGAATATAACCGAGTACAAAATATATAAAAAACACTGCTTTAGGCTCATTGAGATGGTGTTGACGAGTTGTAAAGTAAATATATATGCTTCCTTTATAAACTCGATACTACTGTTATCTTCCTACAACAAATCCATGGTCAACTTGAAAGTTCAATATGATCAAACGTAAACGATTAACTTGACCTTCGCTTTCAATGTCGACTTCAGATTTTGTTATTTAATTGAAGCACTTTCTAAAATATGAAACATACTTATTTATGTAAATGGGTTATGTATGATCTTTATATGGTTTCTTAAATATGTTCAATAAATACGTACATGAATCGAGTCCGCTTAATATTTCGACGACAATAATATTTTTTTATTAAACAAATCCACAGAATAATATTAGTATTTTAGTGAGGAACAGATATATGCAATTATAAAACCAGCAATAACATGAGTAGATATTCAAGAACGCCATTCAAGCAAAGGCTATTCATTGATTTACCGATGTTATTGCGGACTTTACAGACAAACATCTATGGACAGTAATCGGTGTAACAAAGTCGAAGACCATTCAAACGACGAAGAGGACTACATGAATTTGCGTTTGCGCACTCCACAAAGCATGGCTTGCGATATGAGTGTTAAAAACCGCACGTATGACACCACACACTTAGCACACAAGTCTATCGATACAGAGTTGGAACAAGGGAGTATCAACATAACAATAGCACAAACGTCTACACAGACACAGTTTGCAGCGCGTTATGAGAAACGCGCAATTATACAAGAGGAAGAAGATGATTATTTAAAAATGGATGCACCAAGAAAACCAGCTAAACATATGTATGAGAACACTCTGCTTACGCCGGTTAAAACCAAATCAAAGGAGATGAAAGGCGACGAGTATGTTCATTATGTTGGGTTTTATTATCTCTCATGTAAATGCATTCATGTGCAATCATTTAAATAAAACTTTAATTTTAAATAAAATGATTATGTTAATTGTAAGTTAAGTAAACTGTGTTAAACTAGAAAAGAAAATATACAAAAATGGAATACAATAAATGGGGTATTTATGGTTGGGTGAATCACATTTGCAGAACATCGCTTTCAAAAATATTGAAGCAAAACATCGAATGAATATAGTTTATGTAAGGTGCTAATAAATAGGCAGTAATATTAGACTTGGTGTACAGAAAAATGTTTTTATAATGCTAAAACGTACATAAGGTACATTTTATTTTAAACATTCACAATTTTTCTTAACAGATTTGAATATGATGACGTGACATTCCAGAAGTTAAACTAAACAGTTGTAAGTATACGTTTGATATGCACATTCGTGTTAGTAATTTGCCTTATATCCTCCCTAAACCGCAACTGTCTGGAAACCGAACAATTGGTCGGTGCAATACATGAACGTTACATAGAGATTCCAATGATGTTTGTTCGTAGATATTAAGTGTCCGAAAGAAAATGTTATGCCGTTGTCAATAGTTGTCATCATCATTTGTGAATTCGATTTATTGTTTCTACTGTCGAACAGTTTTTGTAGATCTTTGGTATGCATTGAAATCAAACTCATTGTTATATTCATCTTGATGCATGATAATCTACAATAAATTACTTAATACCGCGATTGTGTCGTAAATTCATTCAATGAACTATCTTACAAAATATTCAAAAGAAGTCATTATATTTATAAACACTCAGTAAACGTCCGATACCCAAATATCACTATTTTTATAAAAAGGAAAGGCAAAACAAATAAACACATTTAAGACTATTAGGCTTCTGAATGATACGCATGGGCGTGTATAATAAATAAACTTATTCAAATAATTCTTCAGTGCTCAATGTCAAGAGTGCAATAGTAAAAAGTGTTATATATCTGTGAACAAGGGTCATTTACAAAGACAACGAATGTCTAAATGTGTCACATAAACAGAAAACAAGTTAAGTTTTATTACGTGTTTGTGGAAACAAAGATTCCATATAACAGCGTTAAACGCGATTTTGTATTGCTTAGCTTTGCTTAGAACAGGACTGTCTTTTCGAAAGTGACAAGGTTTCAATTTTCCAACTTGTCATGTGATTTATGTCCACATTCCACCAATCGTATATTCTATACAACAGCATCTTATTTATATTACATTACATGCTCAATAAAGCATGTGCCTATTTCAGTATCGAACTACCCTGCCCTCACACCAACCTTAAGTACTGACGAAGATGACTACGAGGACACCTATACAAACAGGAAGCATAAAACAACCTAAACAACGTTTAAGCCCGTAAATAATCGCATATTATTTTAATGTAATCAGATACATGCATTGTTGGTAGACGAAACATGCCCGTGTTGAATAATTATAGCGTACATTCAATAAGACTTTCTTTCTTGACAGATATGATGTTTATTACATAAAGTCTATGATATAACGAGGTCGTGTGGTCGACGTGAATTTGTTCTTTCAAACACGAGCTGTCGAATGACGTAACTTGCAATGTATTTATGTATTTTGTTTTGTTTTGAGCGTTTGTCTATCAAGTGTAAATAAAAACACGTGTATTCTATTTAAAATATGCATTTCAACTAAGTCACGTCATACATACATTAGATCTATGCGTTAAACTTTTTATTTACGTATAAAGCACGTTTGTAATAGTGCACAAACAATATGTGTTATAGCATAATGCAATATTAAACTTGCTCAGGCGTTGACATTCAAATATGTGTAAACTATGTGTGTACATATTTACAAAAATCATGCGTTCATTGACTATTTTGCATAGTGTAATACACAATATAAAGCACTTTATGTTCAAAATATCTTTTCAATGGTTTTTAAGTTAAATACAAATTATATCTTTCACGTTTGTTTCAGACGTTTAGAATATATCAATATGTAATTTGTATTCGGCCGTTTACGCACTATTATTCATTTTATGCCAAGGTTCCGAATACCGAACGTGTTACGTTTGGTATATTCTTCATTTTTACGATGTTGCAATAATTATAAGTAAAAAGTCATTATTCATTTCTTCATATATAGCCGGTTAAAATTAAACTAGTACGTATGTATCAATTCGAACTCGTTGTTACAAAGGCATCCTCTACTCGATTAGAAAACTTCATGGTTTTTAGTAAATAAGTGCAGTCATAAACTTTTCAAACTGGTACTTGTTATGTTAAAATTGATGCGTCGAAACTACCTTTTCAATTAATTTTTGTCAAATATAACTATCCAATCGTGAACATATTTCTTAATAAGATTTGACATAATCACTGATCCGTAACGGGAAAATCACTTTTGCATTTCCGGTTCGCGTTTTATTTAGGCGCATTTCAAATAAACCGAAGGTTTTCGAATAGCAACTATTCCTAAAACAGTAGTAGTAAAACCAACACGTATAAGCTCATAAGCTGCTCCAAATGTTGATCACCATTTACTCAGATTCAAATGTTGCAAATATTTTGGAAAGATACACAATCTGACCATGTTTTATCAAGACTGAGTCATACATATAGCTTCTAGAACTTTAATTTAGACTCAGATTCGAACTCAGCCTAGATATTAGTATTGTCAAGATATCTTTAAGATCGAGGTTCTAAAACACGTTCAACAATAATAAGTCATTATTTTTATTAAGTGTTTATATTTTTTTGTGATTTTGCTGAGTGAACTGCTTTTGACCTGAGATGCACGAGATTTGGACTTGACCTAGATATTGTATAGTTAAACATTATATCCAAGTTGCATCAATATCACGTGTCCTTTATGAATAACGTGGTTACATGTCGATAACAAGATTGGTTTTACCTTGTGACTTAGTTTATTCACCCACATGACCGAAATTCGATCAAGAAAATGTAACTTACAAAACTTACAAAATTGCGCGAATTGTGGTAGAATAGCATTGCCAAGTTTGTTCGTATATGCGATGAGGCCAGATTGTTATTTCAGCTTATGTGTAAATAATACAGGTATTATGTGTTTATAAATTTTAAGTTTGATTGTAAGTCTCAACACAGAAATAGAACTCGCATGACGTATGCTATTTTTCTTTCTATTACAATTACCTTTAACATTTGGTCATGGATTTAGGTTTGATAACATGTATTATAATTCGCCTTTGTTTTGCTTTTTATATAATTTATGTGACCCTTTATATAAACACCAATTTGTATATTTTGTTAATACATAACATTGTATTATTTATATATGTATGTATGTGTGTTTTTGGATAAGTTTGTATTGTAGAAATCAACACAATTGATTAAGTGTGCGAACGTATGACGTATACAGACATATAACGACCATATATCGAGCGTAAGTTTAGGATAACAGGAAATGTATGTATTTATGTACATGTATGTAACTAACACGTTATTTGGTCCAGTATTTCTTGTACATGAACATACTTTTTTGACGTCTTTATTCTTTTTGTTTCACGTTTTTATGATTCTACGGCTTTTTTGTTTATCCCACGTTTGTTTCTACTTAATTGGACCGTCCACTTATGCTATATAATATGTTTATGTGTGTAAACAATATTTAACACACGTTGACATCAAGTATGATGAATGCATTTCATGAAAGTACATTAGTGTCAAAGTAATTTTTTTTTATTCGCATTCATGATACACAATGTGTTTATGCATTTTTGCGTTAATTCTACACAATTTGTTAATTAGTGTTTAAAGTTAATTACATTGAGATTGTAAGTACATTAGTTAATGATATGTCTAAAGGCTAGTTGCGATATGTGTATATCGTTGTGTCTCTCAATGTATTTTCATATGCATGTTACTGATATTCTTCAATATATATTTTTTCAAACTAAACCGATTTCCTCCATGTAGTACGTATGTCGTGTATGTCGTTTTCGAAGGGCGAGCAGGAGAACAGGCAAAAGCATGCACTGCACCAACGAAACCCGTCTTTGTCAACATGTAATACTCATTTCACATATTGATGCCCAAATAAATTCTCTTAAAAAGTAGTATTAAAACACATAAATGTAAATTCACGTAAACAATATTTGAAATGTTATTACAATTATGTCATGCGTGGGCGTCTTAGCTTATTTGTGCTAATTGCGTGTTAAAGATTCTTCGATAGTATTCCTAAAACCATTCAGATGGCGAACATATGGACCAATTTTGTTTTAAAATGACTGTTTCTTCGGACACTCTACCTTTGATAAATGCTTTTTGAAATTGTCAATAACCTCCGTCTATTACTCAATCATTGCACCTTGGAAATTCAGTTGTTATTTGATAAATGTCTTTACGATTTAAGTAAGGTAACTACTTTTGGTGTGCACAGTATATATGTCTCACAGTTTGCCAAGTTGTGCTTTTGAAGCTTCTAATGTCGTGATTAGCTGTCAGGAGGTAGACTTGTAGGATAAGAATCGATGTAGAGCCGCAGCATATGCGTGTGGCTGCAATTCTGTAAATGAATATTTCAACGAATTCAACCAGGTTGTCAAAGTCGTTGTGCCACATTCTTGCGACGCCACCTTTCTTGATGTACCGACCATTGGCGTAGGCTGGGTTTGAGCATGTGATCGTACTAGCAAGGTAGTTTGTGTCAATTCTGTTCAAAATGTAAGAGTTGTTCTCAAAGGTTTTTCTGAAAGGCCACATATAGATATACGTTTGGTGTGCAATTATTACGGGATGGCTGTTATTGTGCCAGTAGCGTTATATAAAAGTAGGCATAAGTCCATAATATTAAATGTAAGGTCTGCTACGTTTTTTTTCGTGTCGTAGCGACACAGAAATTCCTTGAGCTGAATCCATGGTCGGCATGATATTCCTTCAGGGCAAGTGATGGTATCCACTAAATTTAAAAATTGGAGCAATTTTGCAGCCTTCGCGAGATTTTAAAAGGAATATAGCAGATATATATGTTATTCACATGTCATTTGTGATAAAGTCTTCTAGGCCGTCAAGATCGCTGTCTAGGCCAATGCTTTTTATAACGTAGGACTTGTGATACTTTCTATCAACTGTGCTGAAGCGACCGCGACTCCGGTTTTGTTGCTGGAAGCCATCCAGTTGCGTAGCTTCGTCGAGATCATGGTGTGAGGTGTCCTGTTGGTTGTGTGCGTCGGGCTGCTCGATTACGCTCTGGTTGCGAACTGGGCTGCTAGTTACAAGCACTTGCTCTGATAAAGGTTAAGTGTCGATGAGTATTTCGCGTGAGTTGCACGATCATGTGCCGTTATGTTGTTCCATTGAGCAGGGATGCGTAGCTCTGTTAGCTTGTTTCGGACGCACAGTATGCTGGTTTTCGGTCAAAACTGATATTGACTTTGTCTGGATGCTTGCCTCAGCTGGAATAGCTTCTCGTGTACTTGATATGAGTGTTCTGATAAGCCGCACTGGTTTCCACGACAATCATTGAGGTTTATGTTGTTGAGCACGCGCACGTTGGTAATCCTTAGAATATCTTTGAAGATGCTACACATATAATTGTCGATGTGAACTCTTCGAGCATCTAATCTTTCGCCGTAATTGTCAGAGGCAATGTATTTTATGTTCACATTGTTTGAGACGTGTATGAACATATTTCTTTGCTGCTTCGTGTTCCGACTTACTTATTATGTCGCCAGTGGAGCGCCTAATGTCGACTTAAAGCCTTGGCGTCAAATCGTTTAACATAATTTTACTACTGTTTTTAATTGAGGTTTTAGCATATTGTAACTGGTCGATGAACTAAGAGTTGTCGCGTACCGTTGTTTGTAAAGTCGAGATATTATCCGAAAGAGTGTTCCGTGAATTTTCAAGTGCCATTAGTGTCAGCGATATGACTAGGATACCATTTGACAGAACTAAGTTGTCACGTTTTGTATTGCTCACATCAAGCTCATTGCTTATGATGTTTGAGCAGGATTTTAATTCGGACATCACTATGTGAAGATCATAATGTAATATGTCAATTTTCTCGTTTTCTTTGCAGATATTGCTTCTCAGTAAAGAAACTCTGCTTTCAGAAACGCAAGAATCTCTTTTTGGTCGATCATGTTCCGATCTGGAGTCTGATTCCAAGCTGATGTGTGTTGAGAATAGACTGCCTTTCCTTGTTGGGAACGGTAAAGATCGTCGACGATAGTAACATTTCCATCTAGGAATTCGGGATTTTCGAAACTACATAAGTTGTCTCCCATTCGGGTAGGTATCACGAGTATCTTGGGTAAAAAGCGGTCCCTCTAAAATGCGTATATGACTCATATCCGCGGATATGACCGAAAAGTGCGGATATGGACGAAAACAGGCAATATCGACACTTTTTCTGCAATGTTTATTTCAATCTTTAATTAAAAAAAAACACAATATGTGTGAAATATGTTAGTATTGTCTCAAAATATAACAATTTAATAGACATTATCATTTTTCCAACTCTTAATTCATATCCGCGAACATGACGAAGTGCCAGAAGATTGTTTTAGGGCTACACACCACAAACAATATAACCACGCCGACACCACATATGTTTTGTTGTATAAGTTTACATAATGTTTATATAATATACTGAATTTATTATTATTCTTGATGTCGTCTGAAAACTTTAGTATTTAGATATACAATATGCTTTAGAAAATAGTAAAGTATTTTTGGGCCGATTATCGCCAGACCACACGTAACTTTTCCCTGCTTATATTTTAATTTGAATACAAAATGTTGAATTTATTTAAATATACTGAATGTTATAAATGCAGTACATATTGTCTGAAATGTCACTGTTTCAAGTGGTATTTTTCATTTGAAAATAAATGATGATTTCGAATGCGCGAATATGATAAAATATACGAATGTGGATTATCCAATAAAGGATTTTTATTTGTAGAGCTGTAATAACTTGATGCAAGGTAAAAATATCTTATTTTTGATTGTTTCTTTTTATTTCATGCTTTCCGGTGGTTTATTGAGAAATATCAGTGAATGAAAACTGATAATTTAACTGTTTCAAACTGTGAAAATTAACAGTGAAAATTATCGATAATTTTCACTTTTTACTGGGAAATGACGTCATTTTTTTTTGACGAAATTACGTTATTATCCCAGCGAAAATCTTTAGTTAAACTCTTTAACAATGTGTCCAGATTTTCGTTATTCCGTCTTGGCAGAGTTGTCGTACGTGCGGGTATACCTACTTCCGGTGTTAAGGAAAACAATGGGGAAATACTACTGTTCCATCGTTAAATGCCATTATTTAATCGGTATAATCGGTAAATTAAAAAAAGGAGTAAAATTACATAAATTGCCGTAAGACTCATGTACAAGAAAAGCTTGGATGATAGCAATCAGCCGGAAAAATTGGTTTCCAACGGCGTATACTCGCGTCTGTTCCGACCACTTTCGAGGCGGAATCGGTCCAAACTCTGTTGACCGAAACAAAATTCCTTCTGAAAATTTACCTCAGCGCAAAGTAGTACCAAAACATGAAAGAAAGCAGCGTACATTAAGACAGCCACTTCCAGAAAATATCCCTGTCACCTCTGCCCTACATTTTCATTCGTAAGTACCAGACAGGTAACGTGTTTTGTAGTCATAATCCATTTTGTCCACAACATGTTCAAAGGGTTAATAAAAATATACGTTTTCCCTATAGTTTCATCCATTCCTATGAATTCAGCCACCAAATGTAAGACATATTTGGATAAACAGGAGGCATTTATCTTATTATTGTCAGATTCGGTTTAACATGATATTGAAAGGGTAAAATAAAACACAATAAATCTAGTCAAATTTTGATAATGTATTTCTTTTATTCTAAATATTTTTACATTCATACATACATGTAAGCGTTATGCATTTAAACCAACAAATTCATGAACATTTCATTACTTATAATGAATAATATGTCCGACACATAAAAAAATAATAATAATAAATAAACACACCCACCCGCCCTAATTTTCCCCAAAATTTGGATGAGAATCTACTTATTTATTTTCTATTGCCTAATGTTGAAAATTCCATTACAAATGTCTCGTTGTTTGGTTTATTTTTGGTGTTTTCACTTCATGTTTTCACAGATTTTTCGTTAATATTATGTTTTATAAGTGAATGCAACAGCTGTAATATTAATCTTAAACATATAGGCTTCGTATTTTAACTTATCGGGATATTATATGAACTGTTAAAATATTAACGAAAAATCTAAAATTTTACCGGGACATGCATTGCTTTTCAATAACAGCGCAACTATAATGGTTATAATCATTCTTGAAACATTTAAATGTAGCACTACGATAACCTGTGTTCATTTGAATAAATAAAATAACGTGCATATTTTTACGTACCAATAAACTGTAATATATAGTAACAATCAAATATAAGATATTTTTTACCTTGCATATTTAATACATATTGTGTATTTTTCATTAAACATTGAAATAAACATTGCAGAAAAAGTGTCGATATTGCTTATGTTCGTATATCCGCACTTTTCGGTCATATCCGCGGATATGAGTCATATACGCATTTTAGACGGACCGCTGTTTACCCGGGCTACTCGTGATACCTACCCGAATGGGAGACAACTTGTGTAGTTTCGAAAAGACCGAATTGTTGAAGTATGTAGCAGTCTTCGGCGTACTTTTTCGAATCACCACGGCCTTTCTTCCTGTCGGGCAGTTTTTAAATAGACGCGCACGTCTGGAAAACTCTCGTCGGTATTGTGGCAGTGTGCTGTCGTTGTTTAACTAACATATCTTGTAGTTTAGAAATGTATACATCTGCATCCAACCAAAGAGGTCATTGTAAGGATGACGTCATTAACATGAAAGGATTATTTAAAGACCTGCGATATGAGTGATTGCGAACTTTCTTCAACGTTTTGAAAAAATAAGCGAAGATGGAACGTACTTATCATTTGTGCTAAAATAAATTATATGATTGAATTAAATGACCAATGACAACAATACCATTTATATAATGCGATTTAAACATTAAGAAGAATACACATTTCCTTGCAGGTGAAATCAAATTAATCAGAGTTTGTGCGAAATGTATGTGACAAGGATTCAGGTAAAAGTCTGGTTAAGGGCATCTAAAATCAAATACATTAGAATGTCATCTATGTATTTTTAAAACATCTTACCGCGTGGAAAGCTTGTCATTTTTCTACCAGTATGTTGTTCTCTCACAAGTTTTGATCTTCTTTATATCATTTATCGTTTCCATGAAGACATTTTATATCAATTTGTACAATAAAGTTCCATAACAATTTTTAACCATAAAAACACGTACATATGTTTTTTTATATCCGATCATAAAAGTTCATTCGATAGTTAGATCACATTATTATAAATTAATTTTACATAATGGTAAACGTCTAACTTAAAAGTATTGAAAAAGCCATCCTTTGATTAATTTCACGCAAATCGAGACTGATGTCAAAATGACACTCACTCAATAAAATAGCTACACGTCTGTGAAAATCATGACCAATATTAGAATAATGCACGCACTTATGCTTTAGGAGAAGAACCTCCAGGTTAGCGCTGAATTAAAATTGAACTAAACCTCGCTTAGACGATAAACATACTTATAAAGTTATAAAAGACTGAAAATGTAAAACACCACATACGACGATAATTAAAACTGCAAAGCAAATGAGATATTTCATTAAAATAGGACGCACAATAGATAGCTTGCTCACGAGCATTTAAATAACTAAAAATGTATATTCTTACTGAAACGTCAGCACCATTTTTACCATAAGTGATGCTTAAGGTTATAACAACCAAAATCATCACACTCATTTATTTGTTTATGGACATTTTGTGACGAGAGTTCGGTATATGTTTACATATCTTAATTCACCTTGATTTTTTTTCAATAACAATCTAGAATTTAAACATGACATTTTCTTGAAATCGTTTCTTATAGTTCACTTATATGTAACGCCAAGCATTTTGTTTTGTTTAATCATATTTTGATAGGTAAAACAAATTTGAAATCAGCGTAATGCGAAAACTGTAGATTTTATTTGTACATACATACGAACGAAATGTGATCAAAATAAATTGACGCTTAATTCTAGATTTGATATAATTGAGAAAATGAAAAAAAAGCTATTTGTGTCGCATTATATTTAGCCTGTGCATGCACAAAAGTAATTGGAACTAAATCAACTTTAAAAAGGCAATCACCTCTCTGGATAATAGAGATGCAAACTATGATATAAGTGTTGCTGATTCGTTTAGC